>NC_087252.1:24313400-24444293 GCF_037042905.1 Lytechinus pictus | reverse complement strand
GGTGTTCTTTTGATTAGAACTGAAAAGGGTACATTCTATTCACATATATTTAATCATAAAAAGTATGGGGTTTTGCTACAGAAATGATGCGAGCGCGAAGCGCGAGCTGAAATTTTTTATATTTCAATCTGGAAAGCGGAAATTTTTAGCATGATTTTAAATAAAGAACGAGTTGTGTATTTCAATCTCGCTTGCTGATTTCGGTTTAACATTACAATCTTATTTAACTTTTGCACATGTGAAATCATTGGGGGGGCAAACGATATGTTTGCCCCCCCCCCCAATATTTTCATTGGTGGGGCGATCGCCCCCCCCCCCCCAGGATTGACCCCTCTGCTATACATATCTTCAAGAGTGAATCATAAAATCATACACAGTTTTCATAAAACATTGAGTCTTTTAAATTATGTCAAACATCCCTCAATTATGGACACCTATATCACCGTGATCTTCTTTGCTTTTTAAAGGAAAGCAATGTTTAAATTCCAGCTTAATGGCCTGCCCCACTCTGCAAAACTGAAATGTATGAAAACTGACAGTTTAATTTGAATAGGCAACTTTGAGACATATGCATTTTATTGATTTCCGTGTTATATAAATCTGTTAAAAGTCAACACAATATATAGTAAATGTTGTCCTCTTACCCAAGTTGATTGGCAGCAAAACTATTACAGTCTTCACTCGGAAATGTAACCATGGCAGAACAGTGGCAAGGCCAAGAAATGGCACTATAAAAGCGTCTTACCAGACAGAAACCTTTTTAAAAATGGCGCCCGGTAAAGTAGCAGCCGCTAACTTTTGGCATGTTTGGTGCATTACTGTGTAATAGCAAGAACATGATTAGTGTTCTCCGCAGCCACCGCCCCAATACGGGTATGATAATTTAGTATTGCACTCAGTGAGAAGGAAATATAAAAAGAAATGACAAGCACTGCTGCACTTATTGAAAAAGGGGAAAACTGAAAATATCATTCAACATCGCACTGACATATTGACCTTGGCCAGGTATTTATCCAATCTGTGGCGCATTAGAAGATTTATCAATGAAAAAACTTGCCATCATGCAGTTAGGGCACTTGTACTTTCTCGACTTGACTATTGTAACAGTCTCTTTTCAGTTCTTTGTGTTAAAGATCAGAAAAAACTTCAAAGTGTTCAGAATCGTGCCGCACGTTTAGTGTTTTCAGTTGGTCGCAATATACATACGTCTCCTTTGATTAGGGAACTCCATTGGCTCCCTTTTTCTCAACGTGTCATGTTCAAACTTTGTCTGTACATTTATAAATTGATTAACAGTACTGGTCCTTCATATCTTGTAAACACAATTGCTCATTACACACCTGCTCGTATCCTACGTTCCCTAAACGATACCACCAAACTTGTTATTCCGAGAACAAACCTCTCCATGGCAGAAAAACGTTTTAGTGTAGCTGGATCTAGACTTTGGAATACTCTCCCCTCTTCCATCCGAACAACACCGACCATATCATCTTTCAAACGACAACTCAAGTCATATCTTTTTCCAAATATCTAGTTTTATATTTTCATTTATTTAATGTGTATTTGTTTTGATGATTTTGCTATCACTATTTGGTTTGACTTGGCTAACCCATCTGGGGCCTGGTGGCCTCAAGTGCTATACTAGAGCTTCTGTGAATGATGTGCTGACCGGGCTTGTCCCTTAAATTGTTGGTGAACGAAGCAGCAAGCAAGAGGCCACCAGGCCTCATCTGGCACAGTTGAGAACACCAATGGTTGATGCAATTTAATGTATATAATTCTACATGTTTGTTACGTATCATTTATATTTATATTTTATTTCTGATTGTAAGCGCTGTGATACTTTTTGTGTATAGCGCAGATAAATAACCATTATTATTATTATTATTATTATCAGCTCAGCTCCAAGGTAAATATATATTTGTTACAGTGAATGAGTGCGAAACATTTTACAACTGAGACCGTACTGCAGTGCGTTGTGTTGGACACCAGTCAAAATATACACACTGTAAAAACTGATATGTTAAGACTGACACCAGGTTGGTGTCAATAAAGAGGGCCCTATACCCTAAGCTAGGTGTCTAAGGGCCTTTTCACACGAGAATGTTGAACCGTCCTTGTAATGATGATTGCAATTCATCTTTAGCAAAAAAGAAACCAAGTTCTTGAAAGGTCATGTAAGCTCCGCCCCTTTAAAGACGTTTTGAAGGTCAATCCGTTCACACGTAAAATTCGTACCGTAATTTCAGTGAAACTCTACTGGAATTTACCTCCGGAGTAGAATTTGAATTCGTACGTGATTGTGATTAGCGGTCGTGATTCTAGTTTGGTTTCACACTTGTTAAAAATCGTCATTAGAATTATTTATCACTGGAATCATCATTCAAATTACGATTTTGGTACCGTGTGAAATGGCGGAAAGTAATACATTATACTTATAACGTAACAATAATACCAACGAGTGTCAAAGTAACAACTAAAGGTGCTGTAATGACACCCTCTATGTGTTCAACTAAGCGTCAATGATTACGTGTTTGACTAACACCGTTTAACAATGGAGTAAAATGACTGGTGTTTTACTTTATGTGGTGACACGACAATTGCTCCGGCGACAATTGTTACGGGCTTATTTCTTCGATGATATAGGGTAAGGGTTATGCGGTTGCAATTGGGTGTTATGTAAGATTTAGGTTTAGGTTGAGAATATGGTATATGGCGTTAAATCCAGGGTTGAAATTGGTTATTCCATTAGTACGGAATTTACAGTGGAGTAATTGTCGCCGTAGCAAATGTCATTGAACCCTCTATGTACACCGGTCAACATTACAGTTTTTGCGTAGCACTCGTCCGAATAGATTAAAAATCAAAATATGTTCGATATTTCAGAGGTGGGTATTTGAGGGTGTTTCCCCCTTGGATTAATTTGAATTTTGATAGCATGATAGTGAATATAGAACGACCATGCAGTTACGAGATATAAAAATAGAATCTTTTCATTTCGAGGTAATCAAGAAAAACGGAATGATATCTGTCTTTATCTAATGCGGAAATGGGTAGGCACTTTTCGATTGAATTTCCTGATAAAGATGACACTGAGACAGGTTCATGTTCAAAGGACAAGTCCACCTCAACAAACAGTTTAATTAAATAAAAAGAGAAATATCCAACAAGCAAAACACTGAAAATTTAATCAAAATCGGATGTATAATAAGAACAAATAACAACAAACAGTTTAATTAAATAAAAAGAGAAATATCCAACAAGCAAAACACTGAAAATTTAATCAAAATCGGATGTATAATAAGAAAGTTATGACACTTAAAAATTTCGCTTAATTTCACATAACTTATGCACATCTTGGTCGGTATGTAAATGAGGAGACTGATGACGTCATTCACTCACTATTTCTTTTGTATTTTATTATAGGAAATATGAAATATTCTAATTTGCTCCTCATTGTCAATTGAAACAACGATAATTAGCATTGTTAAATACTATATGGTTCAGTCAAGTTGGTCAATATTGTCAAATTTGTAAAGAAAAATGAAATGTTGTGTAATTCAAACAATAAAAAAAACAAAAGAAATAGTGAATGAGGGACATCATCGACTGTCTCATTTGCATGTCACTGAGTTGTGCATATCATTGTTTTTTTTTTAAATATGCGAAACTTTTAAATGTCATATCATTCTTATTTTACATCCGATTTTGATGAAATTTTCAGTGTTATTCTTTATTTATTCAAATCAACATTTTCTCGTGGTGGACTTGACCTTTAAGGAACAAGAGCTCCTGTTTAACTGAATTGGGCAAACAAATGGATCGTTGTTATTTAGTTATTCATATGGTCAATCTTTTAATGTGTTTTCAAACATTCAACATTTGATTTACACTTGTCACTTATAATGATTGATTATGATACATCTTATTAACAATAAAGAGCGACAACAACATTTGAATCCGATTTGATACATTCAAATGTTATTGGTCATTGTCGGGACCTAAACTGACCAAAATGAGTACTAGCTCATTAAGGAATTAATTTACTTCATGAAGATTAGAAATATGCACTAACATTGAATTATGCTAAAATGTCTTATTCCTGAATTTGCTGCCCCATATATGTGAAGTTTCCATTTATAGCTACATTCCACATTGTGGTCAAGGTGGCTAAAATCATGAAAATGACCACAGTGCATGGTCAAACAACCTTATGTATACTCAATATAAAGGATTTCATCACATTTATCACCACTCTTCACCGATTATTGGTAGTTCATGCTGACAATGATAATGACCAACATTTGAGCACCTTTTAAATCATCAAAGCATGAGTGGTCACTGGTCATTGAGGAAAAAGTGGTCAAAATGGCACAGGATCCAATAGTTAGGCCAATAACACTGGACTATATGAAATCATTGTATTGATGTTCACCCAAAAGCTTTCAAACTTTCCCATTTAACAATAGCTGATGCTAATATTAACGCAATCCTGAATCTATCCTCACCGTGTTCGCTATAAGGTGAATTAATACACACATTGGGCAGAGGTCAAGCCCGGGGGTCAAGGTGGACAAAATGACCAAGTTAGCAAAAATATTTTGGGGATGCTCAATTTCAAAGATTCATACACCAGTGTTATGTGTCACAGCACACCCTTGTAATGATTCTGGTAACATTCTAAGTATTATTGGATGAATTATGTTATTAGTCATTTTGGGGCCAAAAAGAGGCCAAAATGACCAAAAGATTTTAAATAGGGTCAATAAGACTGAGTTATAAAATTCTACACAAGATAGACCTTAAATGCATTCCCATCTTATAGGGGAAGAAAATAATACACACTGGAGACCTCAAATTACTGCCTATTTGAACAGTTTATTATGCAAAACTGCGCGAATGGTCAGTAATATCTAATTTACTCAAAATGACCCTCATACATGTAGGTCAAAACTGATGGGATAAGTTACATGAGGTCAAAATACTCAGCTTTTGAGATGTTCAATTTAAATAATTAATACACCAATATTTGGTGTCACAGCACACCCTTGTAACGATTCTTGTAACATTCGACATATATTTTGATAAATTGAACTGATGTTATTGGTCATTTTGAGGACCATAAGTGGCCAAAATGACCATAATCTTTTGAATAGGGTCATTAAGAGTGATGTATTTGGAATCAGCATAAAATTCTACACAAGATAGACCTTTAAATGCAATCGCATTTAGAAGATACATGTTGAAGACCTCAAATTCCTGTCGATTTGCACAGTTTATTATGCAGAATTGAGCGAATGGTCAGTTATGTCTAAAGTACCCAAAATGACTTTATAGGTCAAAACTGATGGAATAAGTTACATGAGGTCAAAATAATTTTGAGATGTTCAATTTAAGGATTAATACATCAATGTTAGGTGTCACAGCACACCCTTGTAACGATTCTGGAAACATTCGTAGTATTTTTTGATGAATTTAACTTGTATTATTGGTCATTTTGAGGGACATAAATGACCAAAATGACCATAAGCCTTTGAATAGGGTCATTAAGAGTGATATATTTGGAATCAGCATAAAATTCTACACAAGAAGGACCTATGAATACATTACCATTTAATAAGGGAAGCAGAAAATACATGCTTAAGACCTCAATTTCCTGCCTATTTGAACAGTTTATAATGCATAACTGCGCGAATGGTCAGTTTATGTCTTAAGCACCCAAAATGACCATCATAGGCCAAAACTGACAGAATAAATTACATGAGGTTGATTGTTATGATCCAGCACACATTTTAAAAATAAATGTGGATTTCTAAAGACATCCAATCTTTGTATTGGTCAATGTTTGTAACACATTTCGGACAAAAAAAATCATGAAAATTGTCATTTTTGGTCAAAACATGGCCAAAATGACCACTTCTAGTGTGATTTGGAAAATCAAATTACTTTATTTGGAATCTGTGTGTATTTTTTTGCTTAGGATAGACCCTTTTAATTGGATGTGGTTACAAAAGCATTCTGTTAAGGGACTATTTTCCAAAGAGTGGTCAAATTGGTCATTTTTGGTCAATAATTGGCCAAAATGGCTAAAATGTCGTGAGTACGGTCAATGAGACTGACATTTTTGGAATCAGCACACAATTTTACCCCGGATAAGCCTGTCAAACCTTCCCCACCAAAAATTCTGAATAAAGCCCCCTATCTCCTAGACTATAAGCTCGGCCCCTTAAAAGATTTTTTTTTGAAGGTCAATCCGTTCACACGTAAAATTCGTACCGTAATTTCAGTGAAACTCTACTGGAATTTACCTCCAGAGTAGAATTTGAATTCGTACGTGATTGTGATTAGCGGTCGTGATTCTAGTTTGGTTTCACACTTGTTAAAAATCGTCATTAAAATTATTAATCTCTGGAATCATCATTCAAATTACGATTTTGGTACCGTGTGAAAGGGCGGAAATTTATACCTTATACTTATAACGTAACAATAATACCAATGAGTGTCAAAATAGCAACCAAAGTTGCTGTAATGACACCCTCTATGTGTTCAACTAAGCGTCAATGAATACGTGTTTGCCTAACACTGTTTAACAATGGAGTAAAATGACTGGTGTTTTACTTGATGTGGTGACACGACAATTGCTCCAGCGACAATTGTTACGGGCTTATTTCTTCGATTACATAGGGTAAGGATTATGCGGTTGCAATAGGGTGTCATGTTAGATTTAGGTTTAGGTTTAGAATATGGTACTCAGCGTTAAATCCAGGGTTGAAATTGGTCATTCCATTAGTATGGAATTTACAGTGGAGTAATGGTCGCCGTAGCAAATGTCATTGAATCCTCTATGTACACCGGTCAACATTACAGTTTTTGCGTAGCTCTCGTCCGAATAGATTGAAAATCAAAATATGTTCGATATTTCAGAGGTGGGTAATTGAGGGAGTTCCCCCCCCCCCCCTTGGATTAATTTAAATTTCGATAACATGATATTGAATATATTTAGAGAAAAACGAAATTATAGCTGTCTTTATCTAATGCGGAAATGGGTAGGCACTTTTCGATTGAATTTCCTGATAAAGATGACACTGAGACAGGTTCATGTATAAGGAACAAGAGCTCCTCTTTAACTGAATTGGGCAAACAAATGGATCATTGTTACTTGGTTATTCATGTGCTAAATTTTTTAATGTGTTTTCAAAATATTCAAAATTTAATTTACAAGCTTTTAAATTAAATTAATACTTCTATGATTCAATGAAGAGATCCATATTCCACAGGCAGGACGAAGAGATCTATATTTCAAATCGTGCAAATGTAGGCCTAATAAAAGGGAATACAAAATTTTAACGTCATAGATTACCTCACGCCATATGACCACTGCAGATTTAGACGTAGTAATTACTGTTTAGAAAATTATAATTGTCATAACTTCTTATTATTCAACATCGGAATGTAGTCTGAGCAGTTGGACAGGGGGTGATACCAATATACAGTGCGTCCCACAAAAAACGAAACCGAGATTTATCGATGATTTATCATAACTTAATCACAAATACAATAGACAAATGGACTACCATTTTAAAGCTTAGAATCTCCTCTTTCATCTGTATTACTTAGATTATTTCTCATTCACGCATGAGTGAGCAAAAACAATTTGAAAAGGGGATACCAAAAAGTCACTTGGCGGGCCGTATCAGGGTTTTAAAAAGAAAACCACATTTCTAAAAAGTTCAATATCTGCTCTTTAGTTTGATACCTCAATTACAGAAAATGGTCAAGAAATAACAAAGTTCCGGTTATTTGAAATAAGGCTTGAATTTCAATAATTTCATGAAATGAAAAGGTTTTACAGGCTAGCGTTCAAACTCACTCGACACTCCGTTTTGTTGACGATCAGCCACGCATAAAGTCTTTTGTTACTGTGCGATAGCTTCTGTGGGAAACCGGTGAAAACACGTTTATTTAATGAAATTATGGAAGTACAAGCATTATTTTGAGGGATCATAACTTATTTACTTCTTGACCATTTTCTGTGATTAAGGTATCAGAGAAAAGGGCAGATATTGAACTTTTTAGGCATGTGATTTTCTTTTTGAAATTCAGATACCCCCCGCCAAATGAGTTTTTGGCATCCTTTCTTCGAATTGTTTTTGCTCACTGAATAATTTGGTAATCCAATATTTTTTGGGTAAAAACTAACCCATTTAAACAACCATAAAACCGTGATAGGCCTTCACTGTCACCATCATTAATGATGGTCGATGTACAGCGCGTCCGAGAAAAAACAAAACCGAGATCTAGCGATGATTTATCATAACTTAATCATAAATAAATAGACAAATGACCTACCAATGTAAAGCTTGGGGGAGAAAATGATTTCCAAAATCGTGCCTCCTTTTGAACCAAAATTCGGAAACTCACTTTTATAAGCAGTCGAAATTAATTCACCGAGAATATTTCTTACTGGCGAGAAGAATGTGTCATCATAATCGGGAATAAGGGTGCCTTGAAAAATTAATTATATGCCATTACAGACCACCACAAAAAATTTGTGGTAACTTGAAAAACAGCACATTAATAAATAAATAATAAAATAATAAAGGATTTGTATAGCGCATATTTCCATCTTGCTAGGTGCTCAAGGCGCTCCTATATTACCCCTACTAAGCTAGTCCACCGATTTTGGTGTGCACAGCTTTTTGAGGAATTACTTCCTGCCGGTATCCATTTACCTCACCTGGGTCGAGTGCAGCACAGCGCATAGGCGGATCCAGCTTTTTGCGAAAGGGGGGGCGCACTGCAGAGCGGCGCACAAATTTTTGCACTTTACCGGCGCCATAAAAGAAAATGTTGAAAAAAGGTGTGTATATATATATATATATATATATATATGTATATATACATGTATATACATATATATCTATATGACTAATGAGATAGAGACACACATCTCACCAACAAATTAATGTGAGCGCGAAGCGCGAGCTGAATTTTTTTATAGTATACTGACCTGAAAAAAGGTGCCTGTTTAGGACTGTTTGTAGTAACTCATAATGAGGATACATATCTCACTACACAGATAATGCGAGTGCCGAGGGCGAGCTAAAATTTCTTTATATTCTGACCAGAAAGGTTTATATTCTAAGCACTTTGGTACCAATGATTAAGATGGGTATCTAAAAAAACAATAGATGCGAGCGCGAAGCGCGATCTTCAAATTTTGATATTTCGATCTGAAAAAATGACAGTTTAATGGACGTTTTTAATAGAGAACAAGATTATATCCAACAAAAGATTATTGCAAATCAAAGCGGGTGTTCTTTTGATTAGAACTGAAAAGGGTACATTCTATTCACATATATTTAATCATAAAAAGTATGGGGTTTTGCTACAGAAATGATGCGAGCGCGAAGTGCGAGCTGAAATTTTTTATATTTCAATCTGGAAAGCGGAAATTTTTAGCATGATTTTAAATAAAGAACGAGTTGTGTATTTCAATCTCGCTTGCTGATTTCGGTTTAACATTACAATCTTATTTAACTTTTGCACATGTGAAATCATTGGGGGGGCAAACGATATGTTTGCCCCCCCCCCAATATTTTCATTGGTGGGGCGATCGCCCCCCCCCCCCCCCAGGATTGACCCCTCTGCTATACATATCTTCAAGAGTGAATCATAAAATCATACACAGTTTTCATAAAACATTGAGTCTTTTAAATTATGTCAAACATCCCTCAATTATGGACACCTATATCACCGTGATCTTCTTTGCTTTTTAAAGGAAAGCAATGTTTAAATTCCAGCTTAATGGCCTGCCCCACTCTGCAAAACTGAAATGTATGAAAACTGACAGTTTAATTTGAATAGGCAACTTTGAGACATATGCATTTTATTGATTTCCGTGTTATATAAATCTGTTAAAAGTCAACACAATATATAGTAAATGTTGTCCTCTTACCCAAGTTGATTGGCAGCAAAACTATTACAGTCTTCACTCGGAAATGTAACCATGGCAGAACAGTGGCAATGCCAAGAAATGGCACTATAAAAGCGTCTTACCAGACAGAAACCTTTTTAAAAATGGCGCCCGGTAAAGTAGCAGCCGCTAACTTTTGGCATGTTTGGCGCATTACTGTGTAATAGCAAGAACATGATTAGTGTTCTCCGCAGCCACCGCCCCAATACGGGTATGATAATTTAGTATGCACTCAGTGAGAAGGAAATATAAAAAGAAATGACAAGCACTGCTGCACTTATTGAAAATGGGAAAAACTGAAAATATCATACAAAATCGCACTGACATATTGACCTTGGCCAGGTATTTATCCAATCAGCTCAGCTCCAAGGTAAATATATATTTGTTACAGTGAATGAGTGCGAAACATTTTACAACTGAGACCGTACTGCAGTGCGTTGTGTTGGACACCAGTCAAAATATACACACTGTAAAAACTGATATGTTAAGACTGACACCAGGTTGGTGTCCATAAAGAGGGCCCTATACCCTAAGCTAGGTGTCTAAGGGCCTTTTCACACGAGAATGTTGAACCGTCCTTGTAATGATGATTGCAATTCATCTTTAGCAAAAAAGAAACCAAGTTCTTGAAAGGCCATGTAAGCTCCGCCCCTTTAAAGACGTTTTGAAGGTAAATCCGTTCACACGTAAAATTCGTACCGTAATTTCAGTGAAACTCTACTGGAATTTACCTCCGGAGTAGAATTTGAATTCGTACGTGATTGTGATTAGCGGTCGTGATTCTAGTTTGGTTTTACACTTGTTAAAAAATCGTCATTAGAATTATTTATCACTGGAATCATCATTCAAATTACGATTTTGGTACCGTGTGAAATGGCGGAAAGTAATACCTTATACTTATAACGTAACAATAATACCAACGAGTGTCAAAGTAACAACCAAAGGTGCTGTAATGACACCCTCTATGTGTTCAACTAAGCGTCCATGAATACGTGTTTGACTAACACCGTTTAACAATGGAGTAAAATGACTGGTGTTTTACTTTATGTGGTGACACGACAATTGCTCCGGCGACAATTGTTACGGGCTTATTTCTTCGATGATATAGGGTAAGGGTTATGCGGTTGCAATTGGGTGTTATGTAAGATTTAGGTTTAGGTTGAGAATATGGTATATAGCGTTAAATCCAGGGTTGAAATTGGTTATTCCATTAGTACGGAATTTACAGTGGAGTAATTGTCGCCGTAGCAAATATCATTGAACCCTCTATGTACACCGGTCAACATTACAGTTTTTGCGTAGCACTCGTCCGAATAGATTAAAAATCAAAATATGTTCGATATTTCAGAGGTGGGTATTTGAGGGTGTTTCCCCCTTGGATTAATTTGAATTTTGATAGCATGATAGTGAATATAGAACGACCATGCAGTTACGAGATATAAAAATAGAATCTTTTCATTTCGAGGTAATCAAGAAAAACGGAATGATATCTGTCTTTATCTAATGCGGAAATGGGTAGGCACTTTTCGATTGAATTTCCTGATAAAGATGACACTGAGACAGGTTCATGTTCAAAGGACAAGTCCACCTCAACAAACAGTTTAATTAAATAAAAAGAGAAATATCCACCAAGCAAAACACTGAAAATTTAATCAAAATCGGATGTATAATAAGAAAGTTATGAGACTTAAAAATTTCGCTTAATTTCACATAACTTATGCACATCATGGTCGGTATGTAAATGAGGAGACTGATGACGTCATTCACTCACTATTTCTTTTGTATTTTATTATAGGAAATATGAAATATTCTAATTTTCTCCTTATTGTCAATTGAAACAACGATAATTAGCATTGTTAAATACTGCACATGTATATGGTTCAGTCAAGTTGGTCAATATTGTCAAATTTGTAAAGAAAAATGAAATGTTGTGTAATTCAAACAATAAAAAAAACAAAAGAAATAGTGAGTGAGGGACATCATCGACTGTCTCATTTGCATGTCACTGAGTTGTGCATATCATTGGTTTTTTTTTAATATGCGAAGCTTTTAAATGTCATATCATTCTTATTTTACATCCGATTTTGATGAAATTTTCAGTGTTATTCTTTATTTATTCAAATCAACATTTTCTCGTGGTGGACTTGACCTTTAAGGAACAAGAGCTCCTGTTTAACTGAATTGGGCAAACAAATGGATCGTTGTTATTTAGTTATTCATATGGTCAATCTTTTAATGTGTTTTCAAACATTCAACATTTAATTTACACTTGTCACTTATAATGATTGATTATAATACATCTTATTAACACTATAGAGCGACAACAACATTTGAATCCGATTTGATACATTCAAATGTTATTGGTCATTGTCGGGACCTAAAGTGACCAAAATGAGTACTAGCTCATAAAGGAATTAATGTACTTCATGAAGATTAGAAATATGCACTAACATTGAATTATGCTAAAATGTCTTATTCCTGAATTTGCTGCCCCATATATGTGAAGTTTCCATTTATAGCTACATTCCACATTGTGGTCAAGGTGGCTAAGATCATGAAAATGACCACAGTGCATGGTCAAACAACCTTATGTATACTCAATATAAAGGATTTCATCACATTTATCACCACTCTTCACCGATTATTGGTAGTTCATGCTGACAATGATAATGACCAACATTTGAGCCCCTTTTAAATCATCAAAGCATGAGTGGTCACTGGTCATTGAGGAAAAAGTGGTCAAAATGGCCCAGGATCCAATAGTTAGGCCAATAACACTGGACTATATGAAATCATTGTATTGATGTTCACCCAAAAGCTTTCAAACTTTCCCATTTAACAATAGCTGATGCTAATATTAACGCAATCCTGAATCTATCCTCACCATGTTCGCTATAAGGTGAATTAATACACACATTGGGCAGAGGTCAAGCCCGGGGGTCAAGGTGGACAAAATGACCAAGTTAGCAAAAATATTTTGGGGATGCTCAATTTCAAGGATTCATACACCAGTGTTATGTGTCACAGCACACCCTTGTAATGATTCTGGTAACATTCTAAGTATTATTGGATAAATTATGTTATTAGTCATTTTGGGGCCAAAAAGAGGCCAAAATGACCAAAAGATTTTAAATAGGGTCAATAAGACTGAGTTATAAAATTCTACACAAGATAGACCTTAAATGCATTCCCATCTTATAGGGGAAGAAAATAATACACACTGGAGACCTCAAATTACTGCCTATTTGAACAGTTTATTATGCAAAACTGCGCGAATGGTCAGTAATATCTAATTTACTCAAAATGACCCTCATACATGTAGGTCAAAACTGATGGGATAAGTTACATGAGGTCAAAATACTCAGCTTTTGAGATGTTCAATTTAAATAATTAATACACCAATATTTGGTGTCACAGCACACCCTTGTAACGATTCTTGTAACATTCGACATATATTTTGATAAATTGAACTGATGTTATTGGTCATTTTGAGGACCATAAGTGGCCAAAATGACCATAATCTTTTGAATAGGGTCATTAAGAGTGATGTATTTGGAATCAGCATAAAATTCTACACAAGATAGACCTTTAAATGCAATCGCATTTAGAAGATACATGTTGAAGACCTCAAATTCCTGTCGATTTGCACAGTTTATTATGCAGAATTGAGCGAATGGTCAGTTATGTCTAAAGTACCCAAAATGACTTTATAGGTCAAAACTGATGGAATAAGTTACATGAGGTCAAAATAATTTTGAGATGTTCAATTTAAGGATTAATACATCAATGTTAGGTGTCACAGCACACCCTTGTAACGATTCTGGAAACATTCGTAGTATTTTTTGATGAATTTAACTTGTATTATTGGTCATTTTGAGGGACATAAATGACCAAAATGACCATAAGCCTTTGAATAGGGTCATTAAGAGTGATATATTTGGAATCAGCATAAAATTCTACACAAGAAGGACCTATGAATACATTACCATTTAATAAGGGAAGCAGAAAATACATGCTTAAGACCTCAATTTCCTGCCTATTTGAACAGTTTATAATGCATAACTGCGCGAATGGTCAGTTTATGTCTTAAGCACCCAAAATGACCATCATAGGCCAAAACTGACAGAATAAATTACATGAGGTTGATTGTTATGATCCAGCACACATTTTAAAAATAAATGTGGATTTCTAAAGACATCCAATCTTTGTATTGGTCAATGTTTGTAACACATTTCGGACAAAAAAAATCATGAAAATTGTCATTTTTGGTCAAAACATGGCCAAAATGACCACTTCTAGTGTGATTTGGAAAATCAAATTACTTTATTTGGAATCTGTGTGTATTTTTTTGCTTAGGATAGACCCTTTTAATTGGATGTGGTTACAAAAGCATTCTGTTAAGGGACTATTTTCCAAAGAGTGGTCAAATTGGTCATTTTTGGTCAATAATTGGCCAAAATGGCTAAAATGTCGTGAGTACGGTCAATGAGACTGACATTTTTGGAATCAGCACACAATTTTACCCCGGATAAGCCTGTCAAACCTTCCCCACCAAAAATTCTGAATAAAGCCCCCTATCTCCTAGACTATAAGCTCGGCCCCTTAAAAGATTTTTTTTTGAAGGTCAATCCGTTCACACGTAAAATTCGTACCGTAATTTCAGTGAAACTCTACTGGAATTTACCTCCAGAGTAGAATTTGAATTCGTACGTGATTGTGATTAGCGGTCGTGATTCTAGTTTGGTTTCACACTTGTTAAAAATCGTCATTAAAATTATTAATCTCTGGAATCATCATTCAAATTACGATTTTGGTACCGTGTGAAAGGGCGGAAATTTATACCTTATACTTATAACGTAACAATAATACCAATGAGTGTCAAAATAGCAACCAAAGTTGCTGTAATGACACCCTCTATGTGTTCAACTAAGCGTCAATGAATACGTGTTTGCCTAACACTGTTTAACAATGGAGTAAAATGACTGGTGTTTTACTTGATGTGGTGACACGACAATTGCTCCAGCGACAATTGTTACGGGCTTATTTCTTCGATTACATAGGGTAAGGATTATGCGGTTGCAATAGGGTGTCATGTTAGATTTAGGTTTAGGTTTAGAATATGGTACTCAGCGTTAAATCCAGGGTTGAAATTGGTCATTCCATTAGTATGGAATTTACAGTGGAGTAATGGTCGCCGTAGCAAATGTCATTGAATCCTCTATGTACACCGGTCAACATTACAGTTTTTGCGTAGCTCTCGTCCGAATAGATTGAAAATCAAAATATGTTCGATATTTCAGAGGTGGGTAATTGAGGGAGTTCCCCCCCCCCCCTTGGATTAATTTAAATTTCGATGACATGATATTGAATATATTTAGAGAAAAACGAAATTATACCTGTCTTTATCTAATGCGGAAATGGGTAGGCACTTTTCGATTGAATTTCCTGATAAAGATGACACTGAGACAGGTTCATATATAAGGAACAAGAGCTCCTCTTTAACTGAATTGGGCAAACAAATGGATCGTTGTTACTTGGTTATTCATGTGCTAAATTTTTTAATGTGTTTTCAAAATATTCAACATTTAATTTACAAGCTTTTAAATTAAATTAATACTTCTATGATTCAATGAAGATATCCATATTCCACAGGCAGGACGAAGAGATCTATATTTCAAATCGTGCAAATATAGGCCTAATAAAAGGGAATACAAAATTTTAACGTCATAGATTACCTCACGCCATATGACCACTGCAGATTTAGATGTAGTAATTACTGTTTAGAAAATTATAATTGTCATAACTTCTTATTATTCAACATCGGAATGTAGTCTGAGCAGTTGGACAGGGGATGATACCAATATACAGTGCGTCCCACAAAAAACGAAACCGAGATTTATCGATGATTTATCATAACTTAATCACAAATACAATAGACAAATGGACTACCCTTTTAAAGCTTAGAATCTCCTCTTTCATCTGTATTACTTAGATTATTTCTCATTCACGCATGAGTGAGCAAAAACAATTTGAAAAGGGGATACCAAAAGGTCACTTGGCGGGCCGTATCTGGGTTTTAAAAAGAAAACCACATTTCTAAAAAGTTCAATATCTGCTCTTTAGTTTGATACCTCAATTACAGAAAATGGTCAAGAAATAACAAAGTTCTGGTTATTTGAAATAAGGCTTGAATTTCAATAATTTCATAAAATGAAGAGGTTTTACAGGCTAGCGTTCAAACTCACTCGACACTCCGTTTTGTTGACGATCAGCCATGCGTAAAGTCTTTTGTTACTCTGCGATAGCTTCTGTGGGAAACCGGTGAAAACACGTTTATTTAATGAAATTATGGAAGTACAAGCATTGTTTCGAGGGATCATAACTTATTTACTTCTTGACCATTTTCTGTGATCAAGGTATCAGAGAAAAGAGCAGATATTGAACTTTTTAGTCATGTGATTTTCTTTTTGAAATTCAGATACCCCCCGCCAAATGAGTTTTTGGCATCCTTTCTTCGAATTGTTTTTGCTCACTGAATAATTTGGTAATCCAATATTTTTGGGGTAAAAACTAACCCATTTAAACAACCATAAAAACCGTGATAGGCCTTCACTGTCACCATCATTAATGATGGTCGATGTACAGCGCGTCCCAGAAAAAACGAAACCGAGATCTAGCGATGATTTATCATAACTTAATCATAAATAAATAGACAAATGACCTACCAATGTAAAGCTTGGGGGAGAAAATGATTTCCAAAATCGTGCCTCCTTTTGAACCAAAATTCGGAAACTCACTTTTATAAGCAGTCGAAATTAATTCAACGAGAATATTTCTTACTGGCGAGAAGAATGTGTCATCATAATCGGGAATAAGGGTGCCTTGAAAAATTTATTATATGCCATTACAGACCACCACAAAAAAAAAATTGTGGTAACTTGAAAAACAGCACATTAATACATAAATAATAAAATAATAAAGGATTTGTACAGCGCATATTTCCATCTTGCTAGGTGCTCAAGGAGCTCCTATATTACCCCTACTAAGCTAGTCTACCGATTTTGGTGTGCACAGCTTTTTGAGGAATGACTTCCTGCCGGTACCCATTTACCTCACCTGGGTCGAGTGCAGCACAGTGCGGGTACATTTCTTGCTGAAGGAAAACACGCCATGGCTTGGAATCGAACACACGTCCTTCAGATTGAAAGACGAGAATCTTAACCACGAGACCACGATGACAATATTGTTGAAAGGAATGATTTTGAACATTCTTTCAAATCACATTCAAAGTTCATCAACATTAAAAATGTAAACAATGTTCATTAACATTTGAAATACTAACTTTCTGGTTTACTAACCAATATCAAACCACAAAATTTGCAGATAAATCTACAGAGAATATTCCTGAATATATTTATTATAATGTTCACAAATATGTAAAAGGAAGTGTCTGTTGGGGGTGTTGCCTTGTATATTTCCGAAAACGTTGAATTCCTCGAAAGACCAGACTTGACTGTAAATAATCCATTCCTTCAAACTATTTTTATTGAAATTGTCAATGTTAACTCTAAGAATATAATTGTTTGAAATGTCTATAGATCTCCCAATACTGAAATTGATTCGTTTTTACATGATATGGATTCTTTGCTTTCTGAAATACACAATTAAAGAAAATACTATACACAATGGGAGATTACAATGTCAATTTGTTAAATATTGATAGCCACACTAAAAGCAAAGAGTTTGTTAATACTATGTTCTCATACAATTTATTCCCAGCAATCAGCAAGCCTACACGCATATCATATAAATCTGCTACCATTATAGATAATAATTTTACAAATGCAATCCAATTTGAATATGAAAGTGGGCTACTATATTCTGACATTTCAGATCATTTCTCAATATTTTGTATTGCAAAAAAAATTTAATTAAAATTCAATTTCAAGGGAACCCCGTCTGAAGAGAATTATAAATGATGCTGGGATTGATTGCTTTAAAAAGAAATTGAGCTGTCTTGACTGGAAACCAATCTATGCATCCAACAATGTCAACCATGCCTATGATCTGTTTTAATATTTTTTTATGATGCCTATGATGAATATCTTCCTACTGTTAGCAGTAAAAAAAACACGATTCCACAAAGCACGGATTTCTTCTGGCATCATGAAATCTATGAAAAAATATCCTACATAAAATCTTTCATAGATACTCTGGACCAGAAACGATTTTAAAAACTGTTTGGTAAAAGTATTTCGGTTTGCTGAACGAGAATATTATAATAAAAAATAACACCTTAAGAGGAAACATGAAGAAAACATGGCAGAAAATTAATAACATATGGGGCATGTTGGTGGAAAAAGCTCAAATTTCTCTACCAACCAAAATGTTTTATACTAATGAATTTTTTATACCAATCAAATGAAATCTAATTATTTCAACAGATATTTCGCAAATTTGGGCAAAAATCTTACTCAAGTCATCCCCGACTCCGACACAGAATTCATGTTTTTTTTTAGGATAGAACAATATTCATTCAATTATTTCGGTTTGCTCCTCCTTGATATCAACGTTTTCCTGTGGCTCTGATGATATCATCCCATCTATTGTGAAAAAATGTATTTATCAATGTGTCCATCCACCGTGTCATATATATGATATGTCTCTTGAATATGGGGAAGTTCCTAATGCATTTAAAAGAGCTAAAATTTATCAAATGTTCAAAAAGTTGACCGTAAAGACATTGTCAATTGAAGAGCTCACTTGCAAAATGGGTTAGGTCCATTTTTCATCAAATTTGATTTTTTTTTTGTCTCACTGTATAGATTTTTAGTAGCTCTATAAGATGATACCAAAGAAAAAATGAAATTCCCATTAAAAAGTGATCTAAAATGGCAAAGCAAAACCACTTTTTTTTAAAGGGGCTAGGTCCATTTTAGTTTAGTTGCAAAAGGAGTTAGGTCCACACAGAATTTTTTTGGAAAAGAATATTTACAAAAATATGAAGACAGGTGGATTTCATTTATATCCAATTTTATGTTCTCATGGTAGGGTATCACGAAAAGTTAGTTTCGCATATTGCAATATGGAAGAATTAAAAAAAATGATTTTCTTGGAGTGGACCTAACCCCTTTTGCAAACAAATTATTCTGAAGAGCTCATTTGTCAAAAGGGGTTAGGTCCATTGTTCATAAATTCTTATTTTCTGTCTCAAATCCTCTAAATTTTTAGTCGTTCTGATGAAAACAACGAAAATTTTAAATTCACATGAAAATGTGACTAAAAGCTGCAAAGAAAAATCACCTTTTTAATAAAAATAGATTGGATTCATTTCAGTTTAGTTGCAAAAGGGGTTAGGTCCACAATGATAATTTTTAAAAGAATATATAGAAAAAAATTGAAGACAGTTAGATTTCTTTTATACCCAATTTTATGTTCACATGATAGGGTAGTACATGATGACAATTTAGTTTCTCATGAGAGTATAGCAGTGAGAATAAAAAACATGGTTTTTCTCGGCGCATACATTCGTAATTCCGAAGCTTCGTTATTCCGAAGGTTCGGATATTCCGAAGGTTCGTTCTTCCGAAAGTTCGTATTTTCGAAGGTTCGTTAGTCCAAAAACGAAGTGAGGTTCGTAATTCCGAAGGTTCGTCAATCCGAAAACGAATTGAGGTTCGTAAATCCGAAGGTTCGATAGTCCGAAAACGAAATGATTAACGAACGTTATTTCGTTTTCGGACTAACGAACCTTCGGAACAACGAACTTTATTTCGTTTTCGGATTAACGAACCTTCGGAACATCGAACCTTATTTCGTTTTCGGATTGTCGAACCTTCGGAATAACGCCACAAATGTTCGGATTAACGAACCCTTTTACGTTTTCGGATTAACGAACATCGAGGTATAGGCAATTTACGTGTTTCGGAATTACAAACCTTCGGAATAAAGAATCTTCGGAATTACGAACCTTCGGAATTACGAAGTGTAACCTTTTCTCGGAATGGTAAAAAGTGGATCTTGCCCCTTTTGCAACTAAACTCTTCAATTATAGACTAATTTCTGTTTTAACAATCTTCTCAAAGATACTAGAAAAATTGTTTTTGAACGTTTTGAACAATATATTAATCTCACAACAAATTGGTTTTCGTAAAAAAAAAAATATTCAACGTATATGCCAATATTTCACATGTATGATCGTATAATGCAAGAAATAGATAAGGGTAATCTCACCATTGGTATATTTTTGGATCTCTCGAAAGCATTTGACACCGTTGACCATGACATACTTCTTTTAAAAAATGAAACATTGTGGAAGAAGAGGTCTTGCTCTTGATTGGTTTGATAATTTGATAATTATTTATCGAATCGCATGCAGTATGTTGTTGGTGTCAAGTCAACTCTCAGTCATGTATCACATGGCGTTCCGCAAGGGTCCGTCCTCGGCCCCTTGCTTTTCCTCTTGTATATCAAAGACCTTGTAAATTGTTCCTCAATTCTTAATTTCATACTCTGTGCTGATGATATACCAGTATTACTCTTTCTCAAAAAATATTATTCCTCTCATTAACACCATAAATATTTAACTTCGTAAAGTCGTTGTCTGGCTTCAATGCAATAAACTTTCACTAAACGTTGAAAAAAATAAATTTGTACTATTAAAAAAAAAAATTTAAAAAATGGTACTGACATTCCTCCAGTTATTATGGATGGCAAGATTATTTCCCAGGTATCAAATATAATTTTTTAAGTATCCAGATAAATGAATTTCTATCCTGGAAACCTCACATTGATGATTGATGCACTCGCTTATCAAAAAGTACTGGTGTCCTCCGCAAACTGAAGTTTATTTTACCCAGACATGTATGAATTTCACTTTATAATATGTTGTTGTTGTTGTTGAATATGATGGCGCTCTTCAATCTCTCCAGATAATACACGCCAGTCGCTTTCGTAAGTAGGACGTCGTCGGCAAAGGAGATCCATACGACGTCAAACCATTGGTGACGATTATATGACATATTAATGTAGATTAGTCACCCATCCACCTATTATATTAGTAGGTCCTACAAGATTAAACATCTTCGAGGAATAACCCTTTAATCCAAATAGAGAAATTAAATATCGCGCGTGCTGAATGATTGTTCGTGGAAAAGGGCACACCAGCTAACCAATCGGCTACTAGTTATATTTTTATATAATTTCTTACTATCTTCGTTAAAAATTATTTTGTTTTGTCTTTTCTTAGTTTCTTATTAATAAGTATTATAAGATCGTGTCTTGTGTTTGGAAAAGAAAAAAAAGAAAAAAGAAACACACACACACACACCACACCTAACTGTCAAAACGGTTAGTGGCATATATAAAACATAGTAGTTCCCGTGTATAATCGGGATTAATTAATAATTGTTTAAGATTCGGGTCATTCATCTTGAGTTTATTAAACATAATGCGTCTCTCCTTTACATATTTTGAACAAAATAAAACATAATGTTCAATAGTCTCAAATACATTGCACACCTCACATAGGCCTGAAGAGTGCTGTTTAATTTGAAACATATAATAGTTCAATTTGCACTTACCTACTGTGATTTGATGAAGGAGGCATTCCACTTTTCGAGAAAAACCTTTTCTATATACCTGCTTAAAAACATTATCATGAATAGCATATAAAAATCTACCATTTCTCGACGCATTCCAATCAGCTTGCCAGATACCTTTATAAAATGTCATGCGTGAGCATGTAAGTTCATTTATAGTGTTTGGTAAAACGATGTCTATAGAATTTTTCGCAGCTCCTTTCTTGGCAGCTTTATCAACGATCTCATTGCCGTTAACATCACAATGTGAGGGAATCCATTCAAAATTAATACAGATATCTTTCAAACTGAGTTTATGAATTTTAAATAAAATTTCATTAACAATAGTGCATTTTATGAAATATGAATCAATTATATTCAGTGCTGACAAAGAGTCGCAAAAAATTACAACTGAACATGGTTTCTCAAAGGAGTGTAACCACTCAAGTGCCATTAAAATGGCCATGAGTTCCGCTCTCATGATACTTACATTGGATAACCTGAAATACTTTTTTATTTTATATTGAGGAACATAAAATGCCTCCCCCGTTCTAAAATTTTCCTGTTTGGATCCATCAGTATATATATGTAAATAACCATTCCACACAATTCCAATTCTTTCTAGAACGATAGATTTCATCTCGGCCGTTAGCATATCCTTCTTTCTAATTATCCGATGAGCATAAAACGACACAGGAGGGCGGGACAAACGCCATTCCGGGATTTTTGTTAATAAGTTGTCTTGCTTTTCTACAAGTACCTCATCACTACAGGCTCGAAGTTTGAAAGGTCTTTCCCCTTCCTTCCATTCGTGTCTGTTCGTATGTTCAATGAAAATTTCTCTACTTGGATGGCATGAAGTGCTAAACAATAAATAATATCTAAATTTATCATTAAACAGTTTTCTCCGAAGATACAACGGTAATTCACCGGTCAAAACTTGTAGAGACTCTAATGATACATTGTATATCGTTCCTGTAATGATTTTCAAAGCTCTATATTGTATAGAGTCAAGCTTTTTCTTAAGAGATGTACAGGCAGAATCATACATTTCACTTCCATAGTCTAAAACAGATAAAATAAGACCTTTGTAAACCATCATCAAAATTTCATACCTATTCCCCCAAGCTGTACCCGAAACGCAACGTAATAAATTTAATCTTTTCTTACATTTATCAATAATCGCATTAATGTGGCTAGACCAAGTTAGTTTTGAGTCTAACCACATACCAAGAAATTTGAACTGCTCACAATGAGGCAAAACATGCCCATTTATTTTCAAAGTAATATCTTTCTTTTGTTTATTGGTAAAAACTAAAACTACAGACTTTGTGTGAGAAATATTTAATTTCCATCTCCAGCACCAGATTTCGATTTCATGAAGGGCTTCTTGCAGCTTTTGGCGAACCAGATCTAAGTTTGAGCTAGTAAACCAAATCGCGATATCATCTGCATAACATGATAGTTTTACTCCACTTTCTTTAATTTTTAAGTCATTTAACATCAATGTAAAAATGACAGGACTTAATGGGCTCCCTTGCGGGATTCCATGCTCTAATACATACTTTTCTGACATACTATTGTTAACTTTCACGTTACAATATCTATTTCTTAAGAAAGCTCTAATAAAGAAAAATAAATTTCCACTAATATCTAGCATTGACAATTTTTTCAAGAGACCTCCTTTCCATAACGAATCATACGCCTTTTCCAGGTCTTAGACTAGACCCATTCTGGAAAAAGAGGCCTACATAAACTTTAAGAAGCATTTTGGGGTAAAAGTTGGGAACCGGACTATTTCACACAATTCAAATATGCTGAATCAGATAAGATCGGTTCCCAAGCTAATTTCTCATGTTTTGACCACCTAATTTGCATAAACAAAATGGCTGCCAAATTGACAATTCAGAATATTATTTCGACAATGTTCTTTAATAATATTCGTTTTCACAGACATGAAAACTGCAAAATCCTGCATACGTACGTGTACCTTTCGGGAAAACTTGTTATTTTTGTTTGCGGCTAATTAATTATGCAAATTTATGCATATTTTGGATCATTATGCTATAATTTGATAATTTCAGCTCAAATGTTTATATTTTTGGTACAAATAGCATTTAAATCATTATAAATAATGTATTATTTTTATTTCTTATGTACTTCTTTGTATTTTGTACCTTTTGTTTTGTACATGTTTTGTTATGGGATCTGTCAAATTATTGATTATCAATGGCAGAAAATCATAATCTTCAATGATTTAATTTTGTAATCACTTTTTAACATTTTTTATTCGCATATTTCCATGGGCATAAACAGATGCACCCACTCCCACACCCACATCTGCATACAAAGGTAAACTCCTGCAATTTAAAAGCACACTGGTGGAGATCCAACGAATTTTATTCAAGCGAATGTCACTATTAATTGCTAAATTTTTTATTATAAAATGGTATCTTGAATTATGATATCAATCAATTCATTCATATTTACAATTTTAGATGATGAATTATTAAATTTGAATCATAACAGTACTGTAATTCTCAACTCCTAATAGTCAATCAGTTGCATTTAATATCCTTTGGAGTAGTTATGTTCCTGACCAACAGAATCTGATCACACATACATGTATATATATTAAGTGTTTTTTCTTCAGCAAAATGAAGTGAAAACAGTCTGCTGAAAATGAGATGTCCTGTGTTTCTCTCCATTACGCTTGTCAAATTTTTTATTGTCCCAATTTTGAAAAAAAAAATGGAACTGAACCCACATATAATCTACCTAATTTCTCATTTTGCCTATCAATTAGACCGTTTTCCGTGTTTTAAAAGCCAGACTGTGATGTTCTAAAGTTCTACAACGAATAAGTCACTGCATATCCTTTTAATAAAAATTTTTATCATTGGACTTCATTAACGGATTACATGTGCATCTCCATTATATATCTTTTCCGATGCAGTACTGCACCTAACCTATCTAGGATTGCCGCTTCATCCAACTTAGAGGCATCCAGCTTCCCCCAGCTTGATATACACCTTTACCTTTGGCAGCGGGTGATGAATGATCAATGTCAGTTATCATCGATTTGGTGTTCCATTGGATGGTTTGATTGATAGGGCAGCCTCATATTATAAAAGTCATCTCTAATTGTTGAAATCAAACCAATTTAGTACAAGTATTCTGCGGAGGCAGTTCGTATCGAAGTCATCGTGTGTGTGTTCTTGAGATAATTATGTCTGATTCTCATGTCACAGATCCATAGAGAAAACCTAAACTTTTGTCTTGAGAGAGAATCTGCTGTCTAACCAGATGTTGTTCCAGGTGTTAAAATGCTTGGAGTGCACCTTTTCAATACCGCAGTGAATTGTCTAATGTCTTCTAGGCCATTTATCGAACTTCTAATATTCACACATCTTCATATCTTCATAAGATAGACTATTTCAATTGATAACGAAGATATCTTTCAGAGGATGGTGGGTTCCTGGCATGTTTAGCGTTCCTGTAGGTGATTATTAATCCACTTATTTTGATCGGTATTAAACCCAACATCATCCAATAGCTTACCCAGCTCTGATAGGCTGCATGCGAGTCTGAGATATCACCATCAAAGTCTAGGTCGAGAATTTCTTCGATTGTAGAGCCAGGATTTCTCTTTCTATGAGGAAAGCAGTTGCCTAAGTTATGTTTGACTTGTCAACCGATTTTGATACCAGTGAACATGTCATTCTTCTTGGGAGATTGACAGTCTGTTTTGGAATTGATGATTCTGCACTCCAATGGCAGGTTTCCTCTTACCTTGCCAACAGAGCTGTATGAAGCTGTATTCATCACTGGCATGCAGTCTCCTGTGACTACCCTTTGATATGGAGTTCCTTGGGAGTCTGTCCTTGTCCCTTGTTCTTCAAACTGTACATCACTCCTCTTGGCTCTATAATGTGGCAACATGGTCTTGGTATACACTTCTATGCTGATGACATCCAGCTGTGTACCTCACTTTTGATCTAAAAGTTAAAGATACAGAGGTTCGTGCAGCTGCTGTTGAAGGTGCTGCCATTGAGGATTCGATGTTGGATGAAGGTCAACTTCCTGGAGCATAACAGTAAAAAGCGAAGTTTTGTCATCTCCATATATGCGTAATTATTATGACTACAACTCGAGTATTGATAGGTGAGGAAGCTACATATCTCCAGTATGCAATGCTAGATCTCTTGGCGTAGTCTTTGATAGAACAAGGGGGATGAAGAAACACACATGACATGTCTGCCAATCTGCATATTACCTGCTCCACAGAATTGCTGAGATCAGACATTGTCTTACATGCGGTGGTGCGGAAAATATCATCCATGACCGGATAACCTCTAGACTGGACTTCTGCAACTGTCTCCATGTTGATTTACCTTCAACAGGCATCTATAGCACTTTTTAACCATAGGACATACTGTGAAATTTTGTTCTGCATTGGGCAGGGACTGGGCTGGAAACCTTCTTGTTTTGCCCATGTTTTAACCATGGAGCTAATCTGTGTTTAGCCCCTTGTTTTTTATCATTTCCTCTTCTGTATTCAGTATCGTTCGTCGAAGAATCTTCCAAGGCAAGGACTGGATAGAAGCTGTGGTTTTCAGTTATCACTTTGATGGTTGACTTGGGGAAAATGTATCGTTGCAAAATAAATAAATAAATCAGTAATGACCAAAAAAATTAGTAAGCGATCCAGTAATACATACCCTTTGCATTTATTACAAATTGTTCTTTGGTTAACTGCCATGATTGCAGTTCTGATGGAGCTGAATCAAAGATATAATTTTGGATGTTAACTATGTACTGATACTTATATCCGATTAATAAACTACACTGCGTAAATCATACGTTTAATTGATTATTAGATCTGTTTTAAAATATCTTAATATATCTATTTCAAGAATTTAAGTTCAGCATGATTACAGGTTTTCCAACTTCTAACTCTTCTTTTCTTACGGGTTCATTGAATTTGGTAATTGTCATGATTATAGGATCAGCATCAATGTTTTTATATTGGGCATGTCTAATATACCTTGCAAGTATATTACTTTCTATATACAGGTGTGTGTGTGTGAGCATGTGTGTGTAATTGTTCCTGAGTACAATTAACAGTTGTGGCAAAAGAAGTTTGTCAAATGATTCTATCATTGAAGCTTAAAATTTGTTTGCCATTGATATTATTTTTTTAAAGATCTCATATCAAACATATACAAAAGCAAATGGCAGAAAATACAAGAACACAAAAGAAATATCAAAGAACAATAAAATACATATAAAATTGACTTGAGTATTATATTTAGGGGCCAAATAATTATCACAATGATACAAATGCTATTTGTACCCCAAATAATAAACATTTTAGGTGTAATTATCAAATTATAGCATAATATTGCAAAATATGCATAAATTTGCATAATTAATTAGCCGGAAACAGAAATAACAAATTTTCCCGAATGGTACATGTTCAGTATGCAGGATTTTGCAGTATCCATATCGGTGAAAGCGATTATTATAAAAGAATAGTGTAGAAATAAGATTATAAATTGTCAATTTGGCAGCCATTTTGTTTATGCAAATTAGGTGGTCAAAACATGAAAAATTGGCTTGGGAACCGGTCTTATCAGATTCAGCACATTCAAATTAGGTGAAATAGACCAGTTCCCAACTTTTACCCCAAAATGCTCCTTGAACTCAAATTCTCCCCATATTGGTCTTGTCTATCTAGAAAAACTGCCACGGTATATTTTTTCTCCTTCAATGCTAAATGAACATCTGTTTCAAGCCTGACTAAATGATCTTTGACACTGCGATATTTGCGGAATCCTGATTGAAGTGGGTTTAACGTATTCTTATTATCTAAAAACCGATTCAGACGGTTTTTAATCATTTTCTCCATGACTTTAAACAGGGTTGATAATAAAGAAATAGGTCTATAGGACGACACTAAACTAGAATCCTTTCCAGGTTTCAAAATAGGTATTTGAACCACTTCATACCACTGACAAGGGAAATTTGAAGTTTTCCATATGTCGTTGTACAGATCTAATATAACATCAAGCGCTATTTGGGGTAAGTTTTTTAACATAATCGCATGAATATCATCCTTACCTGGCGCTGAGTTTATCAAATCTTGGAAAACACTCTTCATTTCATTCATGTTAAAGTCGTCATTAATACAGTCATCATTCGACATTTCTTTACATAAATTATCTTCATTTTCACTATCATTATTATAAAAAGATCTGTCAATAGACTTGAAAAAACGGGCAACCGCATTAGCCTTATCTTTAGATTCATTAACGATATTGCCGTCAACGATTAAATTGTGGAAAATATGAGTGTTCATTGCGCTATCTCTCATTCCTTTTACTTGTTTCCATACTTTTCCGATGTCTGTAAATCTATTCATTTTACCGCAGTATTTAGACCAATAGTCATATCGTGCTCGCCGTTGCACCTTCTGAGCAAACGCTTTCTTTTTCAAGTATAGTTGAACATCATTTACATCATAATATCTTCGTAATCTGTTTTTAATATGATTTCTCTCCGCCACCGCTTTTTGACATGCTTCGTTCCACCAGGGAGTTATTTTACCTCTGTTCTCTCCTCCTATTCGCACTCGACGAATACACCTCTTCGAAGCATTCAAGATTACCTTAACTATTATATCATATCGTCCTTGAATATCCAAATTGCATGCCGAGTAATGTCTCTTGTAATTTAGATTAAGTAATTCATTTTTAATTGCTTTTCTATACTCTTCCCAGTTTACGTTTCTAAAACTCCATCTACAACCTATATCTGCGTTTTCTTTAATATTTGCGTTATTTGTCTGTATTAATTTCATCACGATTGCATTGTGGTCGCTGCCAAAGTTATTGGTCAATACTCGCCACTCCATACTACAAGCTAGTTCCTTGGAGACAATATATAAATCCAACATGGAATAAGAACCAAAGTGCGGGTCTAGTCTTGTTGGTGATCCGTCATTGAGTAATGCTAGATCATTAACCTCCATGAAAGATTCAACAGTTATTCCGTTCGAATCAAGCTTGCTGCTCCCCCATAGAGGATTGTGGCTATTAAAGTCACCTAAAATAATAAGCTTCCCTGGCACATTTCTAATCATGAAGTTTAATTCTTCTAGTTCAATCTTTTTACAGGGATTATAATAATTGATAATGGAAACAATTCCTTTCTTTAAAAAAATATCTACCCTTTGATATTCGATAAACTCTTGAACTTTCATAACCTGAAAAGCGATGTCTTTTTTAAAATACATAGCCAGACCACCTCTCCTACCATCCTGTCTGTTTCTACAAACACAAAAGTAATTAGGAATGAAAGACACATTAAAATCATTAAACCATGTTTCCTGAATACAAATAATGTCTGGGTTGGAACCCAATAAATTATTATCAAAAAGAGAAGTTAGAAAGTCCGACCCATGCGAAATCATGCCTTGAGCATTCCACTGGACTATTACTAGATCAGAGCATGGACCTATGAAGAGATGGACATTCATCGCTTAGATAATGAATTCACTAACAGGTGACGGTAATTGTCATCTGAATAACATTCTCTTCATACTAGTCTTCTTTGGTCCTATGATCGTCACCGTGAGAAGGGACTGAATTAGTTCGTGATTGGACATTTATATTTCACAAATTATATGCGCAGTTGATAGAAAATCAATGAAATAATGGATAATCGGTGTGCAGTTTTTGTTTACCTTTGTTTATCTTAGTTCCATGTGTTTTATTTGGGGAAATGTCTGCATATTTTAATATAGAGGCAATATCGTGATTGATTGTTTACCATTTAAAATTCAATTTTCCCAAGTTTCTCCATAATATTCCAGATATACGTGGCACATAACATGTGTAGATCGTGTATCTCTCAATGTTATTGAGGTCCTTATGTGTGAGCGGTAGTTAGCGGATCGAATAATATCATATTTTATATCATAAAAATCGTCTGCTTCTCAAGTTTGCTGATCCATATATGAAGCATATTGACTGAAAGGCACATACTGAAACAGGGGATCAGCCAACAAAAATCAAGACCGGGAAACTGTTCCGTCTTTGAGTGATCAGATACCCTTGGTAGTCATGGTAATTGCTATTGTTACAACACCTGTATGTTCTCATTAAGATGCGCATAACCAGGTGACGGTGACTATCATTGGGTCAAAGAAATGCTCGCGTTAATCGTCCATCTTTTCATAGGTCCATGATCAGAGACAGACAGTTTTATTTAAGGTGGCACTTGACCATTTCCATGGTTATGTTATAGTAGGGGAGAGAGATAGGGTTCCCATGCACCCAAATGATATATTTTTTTAACCTACATTTTTGTAATCCGTAAGATGTGTAGTGAATGAATTTTGATGTTCCCAAAACGAAATATTGTCCCATTGGGTTCAAATTCAAGATGGCGTCCAAAATGGCCACCATATTCATGGGATTTGGATTTTCGTACATAGATTCCGACACAAACATTCATTTGCCACAAAATTAGTGTCATATGAAAGATAAATAAATTTTCTACAAGTCGATACTTTTTAAGGGTGATGAAATGGTAATTCGGTTGAGATTTTAATAAGAAAAGTGCAATTTTTAGATTTTTCCCCAAAAATTGAAAAAATTGCGAAATACATGATTTACCATAAATCTAGAGAAAATAAAGAAATCGCCTCGAAAATTTCTAGAAAACTTTCCTAATATACAATTATTAAGTGGACGAAATTCCAAATCGATGTCGTTTTTAGTCACAAACTTATTATGTCTCAAACTTGAAAATTCAATTTTCAGAGATTTAGCTATTTTACTGCAAAGCGGAGATACACTAATGTATATTGTCACATTTTCAACCCAGAAAATGGAAATAGGCCTTAATAAAATGCGAAATTATCTATTATTTTGTTGGCAGAATTTACTACAACCCCTTTATTCTTCAATTTCAAGTCGGTTGGTATAGTTTTTAAAAGAATTAAGACTTTTGGCCAAAATTTGTATGTTTTTGGTAAAAAAAATTGCACATGCACTGTTATTGATCAGATTTATTATGAATATCAGTAATAAATGCACAATCTCAACATTCGATATGAAAGAGGATGTATCAACGAGAATATTGGCAGGCTTCATGCCACCATAAGTATCTTCATTTGCTTCAAATAGAAGGAAAATATGCTGAATGTATTGAGCGATTTTGCGCTAAAGTGAGGCCAAAAAGCAACCTTAGTGTGGCAGTCATATCCATGAAAACGATTGCAAAGTGATGAATGGTATGTCATTCAAATAATACAATAGCTTGGATCAGCCTCTCGCATCGATTGTGTAGGTATGACTAACACACCGTAATGTCCAGTATGTAATGTGCATGGTAATAGAAATGCATCTGATTCAGAAGGATGCAAAGACAAAAAAGGTGTTTCTGTTACATTAGAAAGAAATTTATTAAATATTGTCTCTTTGAAACATTTATAAGATACACTAGCACTGCAGGTATAATAGAGATGAAGTTCTTACACATCAATACACAGCTCAAAGGAATATGTCGAAGCTACCCCCACTTTATCTGTATTTTGAATCTATGGTCTGTATTCCTAAATCAGGTTTATCTTCGAACACAAAATTAGTGTCATATGAATTATGAATACATTTTCTACAAGTTGGTATTATTCATAGGTGATGAAAAGGTAATTCGGCTGATCTTAATAAGAAAAGTGCATTTTGAAATTGTTTTCCCCCAAAATGAAAATTTGCAAAATACTTGATTTACCATATATCTAAGAAAAATAAAGGAATTGCCTTGAAACTTTCTAGAAAACTTTCCTAATATACAATTATTAAGAAATAGATTTTTTTACTGCATTTTACAGACTTAAATTACTATATTGTCATTATCTTTACCACCCCTTTTCACCACATTGATAAGTTTTTCTAACCTTCACCTTTTCAATCCTGGAGTCGTATACTGAATGAATTTATTTTGATGTTCTGAAAACTTGAATATTGTCCCTTGGCCACCACTTTGACGGCCATCTTGGATTCTGACAAAAGAACTCTTACAAATATTTTGAGGGTATTCTGAGTATGAGAAATTAATTGAGTGGGTTATCTTTATTCTTTACATATTAAATCAAACAATTCTGATACATTAAAGTGCCAAAAACCTCTTTCTGTTGACCAATGTAAAGAAGGGGAATGCATTTTTGGAACATTGAGATGTGAATGGCTGTGTTATTAATCTATTTAATATTTTCAAAAGTAGAAAATGTGGTGACGAATCAGTACCACGGAAAAGGCCTCCTGTAAATTGCATTTTACAACTTCCAACAATAAACTTATATCATGTCAAAATGCAAGCTTTATGGTTCTTAGGGAGGACTTTGACAAAAAGGCAGTCAATCTTAGAAGTCATTGGCAGGCTCATGTGCTACATTTGGGCGATCTTTTTGAGCTAAAACTTTGTGCCAATGTGATCTTGAAAGATATATTCCTGATCCAGAAGTTGTAAACTTTGGACTGGAAAAGCAATTTTGCTTGCTGCAAAATTCAAGAGAATTTTATTCTCTTTGAGAAAAAAAACCATGGAATTTTCTTGGTTGCCATCCGGGCAACCATGATGGCAGTTTTGGTTGCCAACGTCACCCGGGCGACCGCTAATTTCGATTCCTGCTTTGGAGTGGGGATGGTGGATCCCTCACGTGTGATCCGTTCCTTCTCAAGATTCCTCCGTTTGGCTTTGATATTTCGTAAGACCTGGGTTCCTCACAGACTTTGAATGCTTTAGCCGGTATCCAAGTGTTTTATCTTGGATGTATAACTCTCACTGGCTGTCCTACATGCAGAGGTGGTAGATCAGAACTTGCATGTCGATAATGCACTTCCTTCACCTTGCCTTGCCTATTCAAGAGAAAATCAGTGGCAGTAGAATCTCTCGAGAAATAGTGACTTGATAATGTGGTTCTGATGAGTCTACCAAATAACATTTCTGCTGGTGATCTAAAGTAACTTTCGACTGGTGTTGCTCTCAGGTTCATCATTGCTAGTTGACTGTCTTGGCCAGTCTGAGAACATTTTGTCAACATATTCTTGACTGTACGAACCATCATCTGAGCTAATCCGTTTGATCTTGGATAGTGTGGAGAAGAAGTAATGTGCTTGATATTCCACCTTTTTTTTCTGCTGCCTTGCTTGATGTTTCTGGCATGTTTCACTCTGCTTTATCAACTGGTCGATGTCCTCGTTGATGTTTGACAACAACACTGTCTCACGAGCAAATCAGCTGGTACTTTCGATTCCCATGTGTCCTAGGTGAAGCTGTCCAAGGATATCATTCCTCAGTGACTTCGGTACGATGACTTGACTTCCCGTGAAGAGTATTCCATGTGATAATCCGATGTTATCTCTATACGACCAATACTGCATAAGGGATTTCAATAACTCTTGGATTGTTTCAGGCCAACTCTTAGTAACTATCTGCCATAATGATCTAGGTATTGGATCATTAGCTGTTTCTTTCTGAAGTTCTGTCCTCTTGTGTTTTCCGAAGAGTAATAAGTCGATCGCATATGCGAATATTTTTCCTAAGAGCAGATGGGTTGTTTCCAGGTCGGTAATTGACTTGAAACCTGTTTCCTTGGACTTTGATTATAAGCGATCGCTGTAGATGCGGCAGTGCACTTGTAAGAGTTTTTTCATATAATTTCCAGTGGTCTATGATTGATTATGACTGTGAATTTCCTTCTCGAACTGATATTATAGAAGCGTTTGATACCAAACATTAAGACTAAGATTTCCCTCTGTGTTTGAGTAGTTGGACTGTGCAGTGGAAAGACTTTGGATGCAAACGCAGCAGGTTATCATCCTGAAGCAAGGCATGCTCCTAGATCTTTCATTGATGTATCCATTTCGACAGGCCTCTCTCTCTCTGGGTCATAGAACTGTAGGCATGCACCTGATGATACTGCACATTTCAGGCTGTTCAAGGAATGTTCATGATCATCGTCCCAGATGAACGGTACTTCCTTGCGGAGAAGTCATCGAAGTGGTGCTGACTTTTCCCACAAATTAGGAATATATGCTGCTAGGTATTTGAACAATATTAGGCATTTCTGAACATCATCCTCTTCGTCCTTGGGTAATAGTACTTGGGTAATGTGTTGGCTTCTACCTTGCTAGGATCTGAGTAGATATCTGATCTAGTGCACTTGGAGCCAAAGAAGTTGATAGCTTCTTTCTTGATTGTGCACTTGGAGCTGTTGAACACTGAGCCTTCTTGCTATGCCGTCTCCATGAACAAGTACCGATTCTTGTCGTGTTCCTCCACGTTGATATTGTCCTTCAATTAATGTGCTGTACTTGCGTGGTGCGTCTATGGTAGGTTTAGCGATGTCCTTGACATGAAGCATCGTTTTTTTCCTTTGAAACTACCAATAGCATCGAACTGCTCTGGAAATGCTTGTTCGAGATCCTCATCACTTGTGATAAGTATTTGTTCAGGTTTAGGGTTAGGTGTTGGTGTGTCATAATTGTACACTGAGTAAAGTGTGATAATTCCAAGGTCAGTGCAACCTAACAACCCAAGGATAGCTGAAACCTTGACATCTGGTGCATAGAATGTCTATGTTGACCATTTTGGACTGTAACATTTTATGTCAAATTAGTGTACCTTTACATTCAATTGGAATCTCACCATAAGCCTCAAGTCTTACTGGTGTTTGTTTCACTAATGATTCCCACTTTGAACTTTATATTTCCTTGGCGTACGGACTATGATAGTGTTAGTACTTGCACTTGAGTCAACTCTTAGGTAGAGCTGATGTTGACCGGCTCTGTGGGCATATGTAAATGTTAGCAAATGCTACTGTGCCTTCTGAATTTACAACTGTGTGTGGTCCATTAGTATGTATTATGTCAAATTATGCAAAGTTGGATAGACTGCCTTTAGACTGATAATGATCAGGATCTGTGATAGTATCGTGTGCTGTGTCCATTTCGCTGATTGGTTAGTTCTTTCGACGTTTTGATTTTGATCGTGATTTCTTTTGTTTTTGTAAACGACCATCACATACCATGTCAGATCTTCGGTCATCTGAACTACGTTATGGACTGACGACAGAATTACCCCCACTGATTTTTACTGTGGAGAGCAAATTCCATTAATATTGACCCCCAAATGGTTCATAGTTGTCTGAGAATGATAATTGAGGTTTTTTCCTTCATTATGAAAGCAAACGGAACAGAGTTGTAAACATAAGAGATATACAATAAACAGAATATTGGCTCTTCATGAATTTAGAAAAGAGTTAGAACGTGTTGGAAAATAAACCTGATTTTGGAATACAGGCCATAAATTCAAAATACAGATAAGGTGGGCTGGTGGGGGTAGCTTTGACATGTTCCTTTCAGTTATGTATTGATATGTCAGAACTTCATCTCTATTACCTGCAGTGCTAGTGTATAAATTTCTTTATGATGTAACAGAAACACCTTTTTTCCCTTTACATCCTTCTGAATCAGATACATTTCTATTACCATGCACATTCTATACTGTACATTACGATGTGTTAGTCATACCAACACAATCGATGCGAAAGGCTAATCAGAGCTATTGTATTATTTGAATGGCATACCATTCATCACTTTGCAATCGTTTTCATAGGTGTGACTGCCACACCGAGGTTGCTTTTTGGCATCACTTAAGCGCAAAATCGCTTAATACATTCAGCATATTTTCCTTCGATCTGAAGCAAATGAAGATACTCATGGTGGCATGAAGCCTGCCAATATTCTCGTTGATACATCATCTTTCATATCGAATGTTGAGATTGTGCATTAATTACTGATATTCATAATAAATCTGATCAATAACAGTGCATGTGCAATTTTTTTAACAAAAAACATACAAAATTTTTGCCAAAAGTCTTAATTCTTTTAAAAACTATATCAACCGACTTGAAATCGAAGAATAAAGGGATTGTAGTAAATTCTACCAACAAAATAATAGATAATTTCGCATCTCATGAAGGCCTTTTTCCATTTTCTGGGTTGAAAATGAAACAATATACATTAATATATCCAAGTCTCCGATATGCAGTAAAAAAAGCTAAATTTCTGAAAATTCAATTTTCAAGTTTGAGACCTAATAAGTTTGTGACTAATAATGATATCACTTTGGAATTTCGTCCACTTAATAATTGTATATTAGGAAAGTTTTCTAGAAATTTTCGAGGCGATTTCTTTTTTTTCTTTAGATTTATGGTAAATCATGTATTTCACAAATTTTCAATTTTTTGGAAAAAAATCTCAAAATTGTACTTTTCTCATTAAAATCTCAGCCGAATTACCATTTCATCACCCATGAATAGTATCAACTTGTAGAAAATTTATTTATCTTTCATATGACACTAATGTTGTGGCAAATGAATGTTTGTGTCGGAATCTATGTACGAAAATCCAAATCCCATGAATATGGTGGCCATTTTGGACGCCATCTTGAATTTGAACCCCATGGGACAATATTTCGTTTTGGGAACATCAAAATTCATTCAATAAACATTTTAAGGATTACAAAAATGTAGGTTTAAAAAATATATCATTCGGGTGCATGGGAACCCTACCTCCCTACCAGACTATGTCTGTCTTTAAGAAATTACGACTAGCTTGTACAACAGATTCCAAAAACTGATCATCGTTTTCAGACTGTGGTAACTTACGTATCACAAATAGAATAAACATAATGAAATCCAGGGGTGCTACACTCATTAATGTATTGACAGAATCTTTCTTTTTGTTATTCGAATCTTTTCCTTGCCTTGATTCCTTATCTCTTTCCCGCATTCCTTCATTGTTCCTTTGTACTCGGATTGGGCGCGGAATTTTTGATTGTTGGGTTGATTGGGTTGGGTAATACTTTGGTTTTACCCAACGAACGTAGAGGGCAGCAACACACAAGCTTGTGTGTTGCTGCCCTCTACGTTCGTTGGTTTTACCCCCATCTCACTTATTGCTGTTTGGGGAAATGGATTCAAAACACATTTGAATAGATAGTCACACAAACAAATTATTTCTTGATTGTATAATATTGAAAATTTGTGACTTGGCTCTTATGTATACTTATATATTCATGTACAATTACCATTCAAATCTCTTGCCAAATATTTTTAATAATCTCTTCAACGCAAATGCCTCTTTCCATTCATCAGATCTTCACCAATATCTTCCAAAAACTAAAATTACCCAAAATCCTATGTTGTAGAGGAATCAAGCTGTGGAACGATTGAAATAATGATATTAAACAAAGTAAAACCCAAAATAAGTTTTAAAAACTTTTGAAAGTTGAATTTTTCTCTCAGTATAAAAACTCCTGCCAATGCCACACTTGTTTATTTCTCCTATATTAGCCCATTGTTTCTTTATTCTTTTTTTTTCTTTAAATTGTATTTCAGTGTTATTTGTTGTTCACTCTTTATATATGTCTTATATTTATTCTTATTTAATTGAATAGATGGTGGTGCCCCATCCACAAGTTTTTTTAATGAAAACTTCCAGGGGCTCCCAATCCCATGTTTTTATGTAATTTGTATATACCTGTATTTTTTATGATTGATTGATTGATTGAAATAAATTTTGAATTGAATAGAATTGAATTGATCCATTATCAGATTATTATCCCCTCGTCACATTCCCCCCATTGATCTCTACTTCGCCTGCACCCAGTTTCCCTAACAATCATTGATTTTCAAGTTTTAAACTAACTGAAAAGCTCTTGTTCAGGATGGGTGCTCTGCTCATGGGAGAGTAAGAATGAGTGGGGTGAAGACCAAAGAAGAGAAAGGGGCAAGAACAAAACAAGATACAGTAACATTAAGTTGAAACTTTTGGTCTCAACACAAAGAATTCGAAATTACCGCGAATTTTCGGCTGATAACTGCAGCCTTCCTCAGCGATGACCGGAGTGACCCGATTTGATCTGGTGACGTAGCAATCGATAATCGGGTCGTAGATTTGCTTAATACCCCCGTCACACTTATTCGGAATCAGCAGGAATCGAGCAGAAGCTGGAAAGAAAAAATATTCAAAAAATCTAGAAATTTTTGGGAGGAACTTCTGAATTCATCAAACTGGAGATGAAATTCAGTAAATTGACCAGGTGTATCATCATACACTAGTCAAAATGAACCGCAATGGAGCCAGATTGATAATTCGTGCTACGTTCTTGGACATTCTAGGGGCATTCTAAATATTCTGACTGCATTCTGAGTGCATTCGAAATATTTTTATCATTTCTTTTGGCCGTCCCGAAGGTTTTGGTCATGTTCAAAACATTCGAGGGGTATTCTCGAACGATGTTGGAAGTAGATGACCAAATTGATTAAATGACCAATTGGTGGTCAAACATAGTCCTTTCATTCAGGCCAATTCTGCTTGATTCGGAATAAGTGTGATGGGGGCTTTAGATTCAGTGATGGCTTCATGATTTTTTTCTCGGCTCTCCTGTAACATTTTAATTTCTACTCTACTTTTATCTAATCTCTACTCAATCATATTTTTGTTCTACAATTACATGTACCTGTCTTTTGTGCTCTTTTAAAGTATCTTCTTCACCCTACCACGGCCATTTTTCTCCCTCTCTCCCTACCCCCCCCCCCCCTTCTTTTCAAACCAATCTCCTATTCCCCATCCTCTCTCATTCTCTCTCAATCTCTTCTACATATCTCTCTCTCCTAAAGTCAATGGCTCGCCTGACAAAAACATAAAAAAATCCTCGAAATCACACTATCTAGATTTTCTCGTTTTTTATTCTCCTAAACTCCACCATACATTACGACAAACAGTGGGTATGAAATGGGTTGCCAAGTGCAACCACTCGTAGGAGTCTATAGCAACATATACAAATGCATAACACACTCCGAAAATTCTACAAATTTGCGAGGATTGTGTACAAATCCTCGTCAAATCTCGACTGCGGAGTAATTCACCCACCCCTATAAAAATACTGTAGTCATTATGCATCACAACACTCTGCATATAAAGATTCTCAAATATTTCTAGGACCAACTATATTCTCTTTTATAGTAATTTCATTTTTTTTGCGCTATTTCATGGGATATATGTGTAGATCAAGCAGGAATATATATGCATCACAAAGTTTAATCATCTTAAACACACATAGGGCGAAAATGGAACTCTATAATATAATGTGTTCATCATTATAATGATCATCAACCAACTTCATACCTATCTTCTCAGAATACACACATCATTTTTTGTATCTAAATCTAGAATATAGCTTTTTTCTTACTGAAATATATAGAAAATCTTAATCATTGCACTTTATTTCGGTTAAAAATAGTCGTAAAACATTTTTCTTCTATAAACAAAATAACAAATATACAGCATACATTAAACGCTTTCCTCCGGGCATTAGTATAATAGGATGAAAATATCACACGCCTTGGAACAAAATCCCTGTCACGTATTGCAATGTAACAATATCATCTGGTTTTGATTCATCAGATGGTGCTAAATGGTCGCATATTCATTTTGAAAACGTATAGTTTTAAACAGCTAGCTGTCCATGTCTAGATATGTGTATAAGATGGCTGTAGAATGAATTTCTCAGACATATATTGTTAGACTGCAGTACATGACAAGAGCATGGGTCTACACTATATAGTACATACCTAATACAATGGTACACGTAATGTGTTTTAATGAAAATAATACATTTCGCCTCCAACAAAAGCTAATTTTAACTTAAATAAAATTTCAATAACTTGCAGAGAAAAAAATGTTTAACTCCTATTACAATGAAGCTTCAAAACTAATATTTTGTGCCGTGAGTTGGCAATCAATTTCGTCATTGATTTTCGTAACAGCTCACAACACAAATTTAAAAAAAATTACAACTTTAAAATGGCTTCTGAAAAGGGGAGAAACCAATCCAGACTGGTAAAACTCCCTTCTTTTCCCTTGACAAGCAATCACACACTTGATACAGTTTTGTTCAATTAGGCATCGCATCATACACCATGAGAGGGGACCAGGCACCGCTCTCTCCCATATGGCAGGCTTTCTCAATACAACACACCATCTCCTACGGATGAACAGGCAAGAATCAAGAAACATTAGTTTATCCTTTCATAAATACTGTTAACACATTAACAATTCTATCTATACACTATAGAAAAATAGATGTATTTTGCTAAACACTCGTTCCACTCCAACATTAAGCTCATTTTTTTTCCATTAAAAGTACAGAATCTTCTCTGTAGATAGGGAAGGTCAAAAGATATGTTTTTTAACATCTTCTCACATCATATTTTACACATCGTGTGCAGAGCTGCCAACCTGAACAAGAACATTTCAGTATATTCAAGGCTGAAAATCAGTATTTTGGTGAGGAAATTAGTATTTTCACAAGAATACCATAGGACAACACATAAACTAAAACTTTAGAAATCAGTATTTTGCATGAAACCATCAGTATTCTTCTCTATTTTCAGTACTAAATACGGAAAATCAGTACTACTTGGCAGCTCTGCGTGTGTATGCATGAAGTCATATTTAATCTATAATGTTGTTATATATGAAACACAGCAATGCACAGTGAAACAGAGCCCTGTAATAGATGCAAGTAATATTTGCAATCAATTTTAACTGTAGTACATGGTTCCCCATAGGCTTCCAGTCACACTCCGTTGTATGACTGATCGCATCTTTGATTGATCGCATCTTTGATTGATCGCATCTTTGTTTGATCGCATCTTTGATTGATCGCATCTTTGATTGATCGCATCTTTGATTGCCACAGGGCCAAGGTTGGCTCTCACAAGACGTCGATTTAAAATTGAAATCGTGCCGATATTCCAGGATTTCATGCAGTATACAACACGCCTCCTCATTGGCCAGATCATGAACACTATAGCATAATCTACCAACGAGATTACATGTTCCATTTTGTATGTGCACAGACACTTATACAGGACTTTCAATTTAAAATCCACCTTTTTTTTAAAATACACCACAAAGTACTATTGCGACCTAAAGCCACCCTTGAGGAGTATGCGCAGTTATAATGAAACCAGCTTGTTTAAATCTGACATACATGTAGGCATTTTTATCCTATTTAAATAAATGATTAGAAGAAACACATCACTTCATTCACCGTTATACTAGCAAACTAAGGAGTGGTCTGATATTTAAAGCAACATACCCGCTAAGCCTGCTGGGGTGGGTTAACTTTGGTTTATGATTAATACGCATCGTCAAGCTTGTATACACTTTTGGCATCGTTCCACGAAAGCATCACATATACACACACGACTACATATATCTACAGTACATACATGATCTATTGCAAGAAGGTTTCAAATCCGTACTTAAGTCCATCCAGCTCCGAACACGACCACCATGTGAAACAGCCCGCCATTCACACTCTATACATTCGCCATGTATATACAAATTATTTACAAAAGGATAGGACATAGTATGTACACTTTACACCGCAAATTACATTCTTTTTACCAAATGTAGCAAAAATATCATTTGTATGGTGACACTATCTACACAACAAATGTTAGCAATTTGTGAATATCAATCTTGAAGTGAAAATACCTTAAGAATCCCATCCCAGTCTTCTAATGAAAAGAAATTTAAGAAAGGACTGATATATAATGAAAGAATGCAGTATACGTGTATAGTCTATGGCTGAGAGAAGGACATTGCTAAACGTATACAATATACAACACCGACTGCATACATGAGTCATCGATAAATGTACTCTTTGAGTAATACAATCCCAATTTGGCAACAATTTCTGCAGAAAAATTCCATGATTCTCAAAAGAGAGTGCCGTTGCAACATCAGTAGTCCTCTCACAAGGCATTGTGTACATATTTTTGCAACAATTTCTGCAGTAAATTTGCATAATATTGAAAAGAGAGTACCGTTGCTACATAAGGTAGACCTCTCAACAGGCATTACATACACAGCCCATTGAAGGATTCATCTGCTTGAAACCATAATGAGTGACTTCATTCATCCGTTTGCCACTGAACGCATCAACTTTGAGAAGCTTTAAACAGGAGCCACCATACGAGACAGTAGACAATGGGTTAACCTTTAGGTGACAGCAGTTTGGACCTCGACAGAGCATACTAATCAAACCACCCTCATTACAGTACACATTAAAATATTATCCAACATCACCGCTGAAAGCACTCACTGAATCCTAACATTTCTCCAAAACCATTAATTGTTGAATTTCTTTAAAAATATCTTCGCTATGTTATTCCAAGATATACTAAATGCTGAGACAGACAAAACTGAAATAATCCCATTTTGAGGTGGATTTGACACCCAGATATGCATTTCAACCATTCAGGAAATTTACATTATATTATAATAATGTCGGCTTGTATCTCGATACAAACAAAAACAACAGCAATTCAAGATATGCATTAAAGCACAGAACAAGGTCTACGGAGGAAGAAAAGCATAGCATTTCACCACATAAAGCTCATCTAGTTACTGTTAAATTACATTTCTATTCAAAAAGCTGCAGCAAATTACATTAAGAATTTCATTGAAATGTACAAGAAAACAGTTCACGGTCAGAATTTCATCGAAACGTACATGCAAACAAGTTCACGGTAAGAATTTCATTGAAAACGACAACTTCGTATTCTTCCAAGGTCATTCATTCCCATGGAAACAACACCAAAGCCACTGACAAAATATCCAACGAACTAATATCGTCACAAAGTGCATCCTTCATATGGGAGAAACTCACTTATACGATTCACACAGTCGATAACAAAAACATTGATGGAATGATCATATCCAACTGCCCGATACAAATATTTTCTTTAAAAAAAACACCCAATAACCTACCACTGAATTTTTACCTGCCGTCATCCGAAATGCAATTTTAAAAGACACTACTCCGCCATGAGAGTGAAGGAAAGTCATGCATTGTCATGGCAACGTACGAGTATGAAAACCACTATACACAAGCATAATACCACTTCCATAGTCACACACTGTAATATTTCTGAGAATACTAGAACATACTTCATTATCACACAATCTTAGTCAAATAACGATCAGGGGCCCGCAACACAAAGCGTAGCAATCATCGCAGAACATTTTTTAACGATCGATTGCAGAGACGACAGTGTACAGTCAATCGTTAATATCACGCGTATGATTAATCTTTGCGTTGCGGGACCCTGGGCCGTGTAACATGAAGCTTGGCGATCGATCATGGGGCTGGTTTTTACGATTGATCATGAACAATACTCAATGCGATCACTCGTAAATACTGGCCCAATGATCAATTGCGAAGTTTTATGTAACTTGGCCCTGTACACATGCAGCATGAATGTATTTAGACACTTATGTGCTCCAATCCTTTTCCCGCCTCTTCTTACGGTTTGTAAACGTGAAAACTGATAGCAGAATACACATGCAAACCATTGAATTCGCGAAAAATATACATATAGTGCGTTCACACTTCACTGTGCAAACTGGGCACACCTTGCTTGTCAAAAAAGGAGCTTTGTGTGAATGGGTTTCAAACAATCTATCTGATCAGTGATATTAATATTTTGATTTTGGGACAATCTCTTTGGGTCTGATGAATCAGTCTTAGACAAAAGCATTAACCTATATGATCTAGGTTATCACCGAGTTTCTAAGCAAGTAGTTTACCATACTTCCTTCCTTATTTGTGTTGCTTTCAATTTGAGTCGCCATGATTAAAAAGGGAAGGGCAAAGAGATGAGCTGGTTAATTTTCCTGAAAGATTATATTGAATACCCTATCCCCTTCCATCCCAGTTCATTAACTGAATTGTCATACATGTCCCATAACATTCATAGGTTTAGCAAAGCTCAAGTTCATTTAGGTGTAAATTTAGGAATAAGTTCATCCCACAGTACTTCAGCCAAATTATTCTCATAATAGTAAAACTTAAATGTTTTAATGAGTTTTAACCATGCAAAATAGAAATTGGGTTAAAAGGAATGTGATTTTTTTTTATATATGTTTGTTTTAAAATCAATACAGATGAAAGAATTTGAAATATAACTTGAAATTTCAAACACGACTCCAAGGCACTCAATGAGTACTCGAGTACCCAGAACAGATAGATTACCAGAATTAGCAGATCACTTTTCCTCGACGCGAATTACTTTTTGCTCAAAACTTCCAACATTTTCAATCAGTTTGATACAAATTGTCTACAGGTCATTTATCCATAAGTCAGTAGTTGCAATTGATCATAATTTATATTCCCCATGACTGGTATTTTGTCATAAAATTTTTGTCTACTTCCTCTCCTAGGGAGTGATTCATGTACCATGTAGTTAGTGATTTACACTGACTATTGTTATAAGCTACTAAAATCCTTGGATCTGATTGGCTGAGGGGAGATTAGATAGTGAAAATCCCTGACAGAACTTTACGTGAAATGCTCCCTCGGTTCATGGAGCGATAATCAGCGACTTTAATTGACAAATTTGCTCTGAGCCAATCAGATGCAAGGATTTCCATACCTGTAGCTTATAACAGATATGTATCAGAAACATTCCCCTAATCAATACACTACAAATTCATTGACACAATACAATTGAAATTAGCTTTATCTTTCAAGCTACCTAGAAATAATTCAAGAGAGTTATGTGAACATAACCAGTGCTTCATTCCTACAAATATCCACACTTTTCTTCATCTTTTTTTTCACCTCTTTAGGAAATTCTTAAATAGCGAGAGAATGTGACCTTGCTTCATTCATACCAATCATCATCTTTTGCTTTATATTCCTCCGATATCATTCATATTAGAAATATTACTATCTCAATTTTGGAGTGTAAAGTATAACTCTTGCTTCAAGATAGAAACATTATTTCCCTTCATCCTTTTTTTTTTCAATCTCTTGAGGAAACTCTCAAATAGTGGGATGTCCGCGGCCTTGATAAATACACAAGAATCGTGATCTTCTGCATTAGGTTCCTCCGCTATCATTCATATTAGAGATAGTAATATTTCAAATATTTCACCGTGTACATGACATCATCACATTCATGGATAAAGAATATTGCTTTTATTTTCACAACCTTCCCTTGCATCTGGGCAATGGTATGAAATATGTTTGTCCGACCCTCCAAATAATGGAGATTCCTGAAATAATTTGTCTCTGTTTTCAAGTTGACACAAGAAGTCGCTATGCTTTCAAATGTTCATGGATTGAGCAGTTCATGAAGTTAAATCGAAGAGATATGGGGGTTGGACGAAAAAGGTTGATTATATTATAGAACTGCCCCTCGAACACCGTTTCAAAAACGTTTCTATGCTATAACATGAACACATTATTCATTGCACCAATCGAGCAAACGCGCTTTGCTCCATTTTCCTTCTCTGACATCACCAAATACCTCCATATTGCAAAAAGAACATTGCCTTTCTTCATCAAGTATTCATAAAATCGCTTTGAACTTTCTTCCTTTTCTTTGGGGCTCGCTAAGCGTTGAGAATTGCAAGCGTCAGGATATATCAAAAGCAAACGCAGTTAATTAGCATGGTGCTCATTCACTGAGCAGTATTATTCATATTTCATGCATCGAACATCGGCATCTTAATTCGACAATCATCATGCATATTAAGTGCTTGGAATTTATTAAATTTGATTGATTTTGAATAACTTCAACAAAAGACCTATTGGTGGTCAGAATATTGTTATACTTGGGGCTTGTGTAACACTGAAACTTCAGATGACTTTCAATGACATGATTTTATGTTTCATGATGATTTACATTGCCTGTGAAGGGTTTATGAAGATACATTCTTCAATACAGAAGGGTTCTTCTCTTGCATTCATTTTGAAGTCTGGTTACTACTAACAATCCCTTGCAGATTGATAGGTGGTTGCCCAGCTATACATGTCACCCCTGAACTGGCTGCACCGGGGGTGCTCCTCCTTGCATGACAATGGTAGAAGGGCTTTCATTTTGGTGTCTGGTTACCACTCCCACTCCCTTGCAGATTGATATTCGGTTGCCCATGAAGAGCTATATGGGTCATCCCCGAACTGGCTGCTCCGGGGGTGCTACTCCTTGCATGGCCATGGTAGGAGGGCTTTCATTTTGGTGTCTGGTTCCCACTCCCACTCCCTTGCAGATTGATATGAGGTTGCCCATGAAGAGCTATATGTGTCACCCCCGAATTGGCTGCACCGGGGGGTGCCACTCCTTGTACAACTGAGGTAGGAGGCCTGCCCTGGGCGGCTTGGGCCGGCTGGAACTGGTTCACGCCGGGGCTGGCAGGATAGACGAAGATGGTCTGGCCATGCTGCAGAGCAGGGGAGGCGACCGAGATGGGGTGGAGTGCCGGAGACCCTGGCTGGGGGTTGGAGAGTTTGACCAACGGTGACATGGGCTTGGGCTGCTGGCTCATATGCGGGGAGTAGTGGAACTTGGTCATGGTTGGTGTCCCCTGGGGGTTAGGGGAACCCCCTCTCGCCATGGGGGAAGGGGGCGGAGCTGGGGTCAGGGTGAACTTGGCGGTGAGGGCCGAGTTGGCGCTGCTGAGTGGGGTGGACGACAGGGCCATCTTACTGGTGGGATTGGGACCGCCGAGGCGAACGCTCTTGACGGACGTCAGGTGAAGTTTCCCGGGCACTGGAGATTTGGGTGTGGATGGGGTACCTGGTCAGAATAGAAATAAAACATCAAACATTTTAATACCTTATTCATACAGCTTACAGTACCGAAGTGTGACATCAATTTGCCCTTTTTATTCATTTCAGCATTTTTTATACCATATTTCAGTAGAGCATGATGAAATACCTCCTCAACCCAAATTTCACTGGAATGGTCCATGGGGCCCAATATATGACCTCATGAATAAATAATTAGCCCCACTGAGATGAATATATCATTAGCCTGGTCCTAGATGTTATGAATCAGGTTGATCGTTTGATATGGGTTACAGTCAGCGCACTCCAATTATGTATAAGCAGGGTAAATTTGAGGTATCTCCATTAGCACAGGGGTCACCAGCTGCGTGTAAAGCCATGATTGAAGGGAACGCAAACTGTCGGACACTCTTTGTGGTCTCTCATTGACTGTGTATTATAAATATCTAATCTAGCCTTCAATAAATATATATATTGAGATTGTTATTAATACTACGTAGAGATAATACATAAGCCTCGAAATTTCATTTGTATAAAGAAACTAAAATATTTCGAAAGGAGTAGTGCTGGTTTTGTGACTTGGTAACATCATCACTGTGGTATGACTGTATCAAGTAGTGAAGTGAATTAGCATGTTATCACTCAGGTAGGTATACACTTTAAGATTACATTGCTCAGAATGGTGCATTATGGGTTAGCAATCGGGCCAGTTTTTTTTTGTAGTTGAGTGCTTGAGGTGGTGCAATTTAGGTGGCTGGTTCGTATCTGCTTTGACATACACACAGCTTAATAAGAATGATAATAATAATAGTTACATTTATATTGCCTTTCATACGATGCATTTCAGAGTGTTTTACATTGTAAATATTGATACCCCAGGCCCTGTTGCATAAAAGTTACTATTAAGGTAACTTTGCAATCCCGTGGAAGCTACCATGGTAATGCTGATCAACAGCCAATCAGAATCAAGGATTCCATGCAAGTCACCATTGGATAGCAAAGTTACCATAGTGCAACGGGGCCTCGGTCACAGGATCCATCACTGTTCCACACATAAAGTGCGCCCTCTCCACTCCCTGGAGATTACCCTGGCCAGGCAACAGTTTACTTATCGATGCACACATGCCAATCAAACCACATTGACGTCCTCATCCTACTGTGTGCCCACTTAACACCTGGGTAGAGAGTGGCAAACATGGATTGATTGCGACTAGTAAGCCTCACCTGGTACGACGGGTTCTCCTTCCTGGCCTTCCTCATCCCACGACTGCTGCATGATCTTCTGGCGGACTTCACGGATCTTCAGCTGGAGGCAGTTCTTGGATGGGAACATGTCCTGGTGTTTGGACTGGAATGCGGCAGTGGAAGCGGCTGTGGATCAGAGGTCATCAGGCAATAGTAAATAATATACCACGGGTGCAGAGGATCCCAATGATTGGGTGACAGCTCACACGTGATCAATCATGTATGGTGTGTAAACATGCCATTTTAATAACACCTACATGTATGACCAGTCTTGGGTTAAATATTATAACCGAGATGAAAGTACATTAAAATGCAAAGAGCCATATCAAAATTCAATAAAACAAATAATGCACACCATTCTGTTCAAGGTGTTAGCATGATTACCAAAACAAGGCAACTTCCGACAATCCAAACACCCCGAACACGACAGGAACTACTAAAAGGTATGCATGTACCTTGTCTGGATAATTCTTACTTATGCCCACAGTGAAGAGCATAGTTTTGCCTACAATATCACTGAAGGTGGTGTACAGTGGTGCTAAAACGTTAGTGAACCCCACCAGAAAATGCACTTCTTCATGCTGAGTGTTGAATGTCCGGCGAGCTCGGAGAAACAAACTTTGAATGTAATATTTTATCACCCGATTTCGCAATTACATATCTGAAATATGGCACAACTTGAACACTTTTAAATATGTTCCCTTTCTGGTGGGGTTAACAATTTTTTTTTAGCATCACTGTATATACCCGTATCCCAAGATGCTTTCAAGATAATCATCTAGGGGGAAAGAGAAAGTTGATTTACCAGAAGGGAAGTAGCCATTGGTCTTGAAGAGCTCCGTGACGAGGATCCGTCTCTGATCCAAGATCCTTCGCAGCGTGGAGAGGGAAGAGGACGAGGAGGACGCAGAGCGATCCAGCTCTCCTTCATATTCATCCAATTCATCTAATAGTGGGAAGAAAAAAAAAGGATATTTTATATGGAAGGCGGTCTGTGATACTGTCTTAGGTTCAGAATCCATTTTTCAGCTAATGTTGCATGTATAAGGATAGTTGGGTTTTTACAGATGTGTATCAATTCAGGCCTGCCAAAATCTGAAAATGGAAAAAAGGAGAACATGGGCTTATTTCTTTTTTTATCTTAAATAAATGGAGAAAACGGAGAGCTCCTCTTTTTGGTTGTAAAAAAGGAGTACATGTAGTTGGCAGGCCTGTCAATTAGAAGAGATTATCTACACCTGGGATCGATCATTAACATTACCATTCGAACGATTCGACGAGGGCTCAAACCTCGAACCCTGATTCAATTTGATACTGATGATCTGAAAATTAGACCAACTGCTAGAAGACTTGAATGAATTCAACTCTTTATTCATACCTCGCATGTTGGTGGTATAGGCCTCTACCGCAGACTTGTCGCTGAACTTGAAGACAGAGTCGTCCCCGATCACTCTCTTGCCTGGCGTACTGGGTTCGGAGCTGCTCGAGCTCCTACGGTGGGGTGATTTCAGCTTGCATGGTGACGTCGGGTCGTTGTCAGAATCGCATTCACTCTTACCTGGAAGAATAATATCATAAACTCATAAACTTATTTCAGGGGAGTGATGACCAAAATAGAAAGTAGCTTATGTTGTAATATCAAAAAATAAAATGAAAATAATATATTTTTTTAAATTAATAAACTTATTAACTTATTTCAGTGGTGCAGGTGATCACAAATTAAAGATAAATTCCAGTTGTGGGAACGATCTCAAAATTACTTTTTACAGAATTCAATATAATGATCACCAAAGTGTCTGTTTGTATGAATAAAAAATATGTGCCAAAGGATTCTGGAAGAAATTGTGTAATTGCTGAGAAATAAGCAAAATAAGCGCGGATTCGGTCACTTCCGTCGGGTCTTTATTCCAGCAATAATAATACACTGTCCCACGTGTGCCTATATGTGTTGGCAATCTTCAGTGTGGTCGTTTTTTAGCTAGATATTATGATTTCACAAAGTTCAGTTTATGTAACTGTACCAGATCTAGATCCACGATGATATATCAATACTTTACCTTGGTTTTACAGACTTTCTCACAAAATCAGTGTTTTACTGCAACTACGTTCATTTAGCTTTAAAATAGCTGAAATTGCAAAAGCTTCTTTTCATTTGAACAAAGTAAACAAATAAAAATAAAATAAAATACAAAAATAGCTGAAATCAGCTAAAAGCTGAACTTTCATTGTGATGTTATGTTCATATCATATAATGGCATGTTTTTATTCCTTCACAAGTCATTATTAAAAAATGTCATGAGTTGATCTGCTATTTCATCCAGACATTTTCACTTTAATGATATCAAAGTGTCTTGCCTATTGAAGGAAATTATCTTTACAATGCTTTAATAACATCCCATTCATTTTGTACATAAAAATCATCCTGAGGCCTGTTTCATAAAGAGTTCCAACTATAGTACATTTGCCACGATGGCAACTACCATGGCAACAGAGCTCAGTAGCCAATCACAATCAATCTTTCAATGGCAGTTACAAATTGGCAGAGTTGCAACAATTACAACTCTTTGTGAAATGGGCTCCTGAGATTTGATGCAGAGTCGAGCCACTAAGGACAGTATCTTGCTTCGTGGAAGTGGTTTACGGTACACCAAGGCCCGTATTCTGAAGTCGGGTTTAACTTAGACAATGGTCTAACTCTGTGCTAAAATTATGGGAAGCCAAAAGTGTCATAACTTTTATTAAGTTGTATGTTTCTTATGTTTACTGTGCTCTTTCCTGATTTATCGATGGTGAAGACAATCATCTATTTATACATCCTAGACAATAATGAATGATTTCGAGAGCCAAATGAAACTGAAATAGGATATCTCTACTGTTAGTGATTTATGTAACGATTGGCTATTCATACTTAAACCACAACTTAAAACCGGAGTGTAAGTTAAACCCGACTTCAGAATACGGTCCCATGTGTCAAGTCCAGGAAAGGACTAAGGGAAAGTGGATAGAGCTGAAAGTGAAATGGAGAGGCGAGAAAGTGGAGGTAAGAAAGAGTATCTGTCGGGATTGAGTGCAGTCCTTAAAAGGACAGTAAACCAAGTGGGTGTTTCATAAAGCTGTTTGTAAGTTAAGAGCGACTTTAAGAACGACTGGTGATCTTTTCTTGTGCGCTAAATAATCACCAATGCACATTTAATGGTGAATACCATTTAACACAAGAAAGAATCACCAGTCATTCTTAAATTCGCTCTTAACTTATGAACAGTTTCATGAAACGGCCCCCAGAGAGGGCAGCAAAGCTTGGGTATCTTACTTGTAGATCCTTTCCTCTTCCTCCTATAGCTGCTGACGATAGCCTCAGGGGTGAGCGGGATGACGTTTCTCTCGTTGGTGTGGTCCTCTGGATGGTACTCGGGAAGCTGTCGGAACTGAGCTTCAAAGTTGACCTCCTCAAGGACCCTGGATTGTGACGTACGGAATCAATTACAAAAGAAAAACAGAATTAGGTAACTCATTGTGGCGTGAAAGGGTTAGATGCAATGGGGAAAAATAAGACTTGGGCCACAGATGTTTCTGTCAAGAGAACCGTTTCCTTGTGGACTTCTGGTACAACCAAGACGCATCACGATACAGGGTACAAAATTCAGCTCATAATAGGGTCAAGAAATCAAAGCTTTGAATCAATTAGAGAAGAAAAACAGAACTACGTAACTTGATCATGTAATGAAAGAGAGGTATTGAAACATATTTTTCAATGGGGACACAGAAAACTTAGGTAGGACCCCAAATATACTTCCTTGTAAGAATAAGGGACACCCAGGACAAGACACACTATACAAGGTACAAGATTCAGCTCGTAACTGCCTCCCAAGATATCTTTGACAGAGTCCATCCTAGACAGGATGTTGTGAAGCTCGTAGCAACACAAACATGTCACTTACTTTTCCATCCCATCGTCAATTTTTCTCTTCAGTATGTGCGAGAACTGCCTACTGCCGTCCTTTCCTCCCATTGCTCCCGAGGTCAATGCATGCGTATCCATGGCCACAGAGGTGGAAGCGGATGCCTCATCGCTGGTGGTGGCGGGCTTGTGGGCCTGTCCATTTTCTTTGGTAGGGGTGCTCGTGTCCTGTGGGTTTGAAGCTGGCTGAGGGGCTGGGGAAGGAGGCTGTTTGTTGGATGGCTTCTCTGCCTGTCCTGTTGGTTCTGTTGAAGTTTAAGATACATGTAAATGAAAGAGGTTGCAGTAAACACTGATTTCATAAGAAAATTTGTAAGACCAAGGTTAACTGTCACTATATATCTCGATGTGGTACAGGTGTAAATATGAACTGAACCTTGTAAAATCATGAAATCTAAGCTGAAAAACGATCACACTAAGGATCACCAACACAGATAGACATATGTGGGACAGTGTATTATAATTGCTTGTAAAAAGACCAGACATTTTGGTGAAAAACATGCTCATCTTGCTATTTTGTAAGCGGTGTTGGCTCAGTCGGTAACGCGTCTGCCCGTCGAACCAAAGATCGTGGGTTCGAGTCCACCCCGGGCGGATGACTGAAGCCAGTGCGTTGTGTGTAAACGTCTCTCCCATGTTTCATAGATGCAGGCTATGTTACAATGGAAAACACTCCGTCCCTCGGATAGGACGTTAAATGGAGGCCCCGTGTAGAGGAGAGTCATCACCTTTGCACGTTAAGAACCCACTGCACTATTCGTATAAGAGTAGGGGGAAACCCCGGTGTAGTGGTCCACCTGCATTCCCCCCAATCAGTTATATCGGGAGGAGAGACCTGCGGGTCATAGTGATTCAGTTCGCTTTTCGCCTCCCAGGCACAGGTGACGCCAAACAAATAATAATAATAATTACAGAATCCCTTGGCGCATGTTTTTATTCATACATATACAGACACTTGGATTGTCATTTTATTAGATTCTGTACCATCTCATTTTGAAAGTTTTACAATCTCGAAGTGGAAAGAAAACGATGTTGGACGCATAGATTGGTCTAATACCCCTTTCAATCAAAGGAGTGACAAAATCTAATGGAGAAATAATTACGCAAGGAGACAAACATGGGTTGCCTCTCCCACACGCAGATGTTTAATTATCATCTACCTTTTTTAACAATCATACATATTCATCAATGGGTGATGTCAAGTTAAGCGTTGGTGTTAGCATTTGTGCTGGTGTGGGCATTGGAGTCACGAAAAATTGACCTTTCTATCCGCTTCTATTGCCTTTGATTTTATTTGTTTCAATTCAATTCAATTGAAATAAAGTAAATTCAACCAATTCCATTCAATGCAATGCAGATTTATTTTACCAATAGTTGGTAACTTATTCAGTTGGTAGTTTACTTGTGAATAAGTTTCGAAAAATGAAAATGATGGTCACCCGGGAGTGTTCAGCCCATGGTTTTATCAACGTTTCATTGAATTACAGGAAAGCCAAACCAAAGGAGAGAAGCAATCTTATTGGAAAGAGCAAAATGAGAGGAACAAATTTCATCAAAATCGGTTATGAAATAAGCAAGTTATGGACGTTTAAAAATTCTTGTTTTACTTTCTATGCGGATACTCAAATTAGCAAACACGTTTCGGAATGGCAGATTTCGTGGACAATTCTCCATTTGTTTTGTACACAAAATTTTTGGAGTTTCCCCATTATCTTTCATATTGTATCTTGCCTCCTCCTGATGATAAGATATGTCATGGGAATATATATAATTCACATCACATATGTCAAGGTCAGGAGAAGATAATGTGAAATATGTAAAATAAAGGGTAAAATCTGAAAATTTGTGTATACAAAACAAATGGAGAGTTGTCCACAAAATCAGCAATTTTGAAGCAGGTTTGCCAATTTGAGGATCCCAACAGCAAGTACAATAACAATTTTCAAACTTCCGTCACTCGCTTATTTTATAACCGAGTTTGATGAAACAAGTTTTAGATTGCTTCTCTCATTTTATTGTGATAAGATTGATTCTCTCCTTGTATTTTTGTTTCCTTTAGAGAAGGGAACCTTCATCCAGTCAAACCTGTTTAAGAAACAACCTATAAATCTGTTTACAAAGACCTGGGGGCCGTTTCATGAAGTTGACAGCACTGACAACTTGTCTTTCTCCGACAGTTACCATGGTAACAGCCAGAGGTTAGTGCCTCTCAGCCAATCAAAACCAAGGATTTCACTGAAATTGTCAGCTCTGACAATTTAGTCAGCGCTGACAACTTTCATGAAACACCCTTCAGTTTCTATAACAAGTTCACTGGATACATGTACATGTACCTTCTTCATAGAAACATTATCAAAGGGAACGTGAACCTAAAGGCCACCTGCTCATAAAGACTGCTTTTGTAACATACGGGCCATTACAGACAGGTTTGACTGCACTAACCCCGTGAAGAGGCCTCTTGCGACCTTTCATCCTTCTTTTCTTCTGAATCGACTGGTCCATCACTTTCTCTCTTCTCCGTGGCATGTCCCTGACCTTGACTCTCTCTTCCCTCAGCGGGCCTTATTGCAACAGATGATGATGATGAGGAGGAGGATGATGATGATGAGGGTGGGGGTGGGTCTGTGTCCGTGTTGCTAGGCGACTGAAAGACAGTTTCTTCTTCCTGGATTGGGCTCTCCGCCGACTTGCTAGACTGTGAAGCAACAAATTGACCAAAGAGAGGTGAAATACATTAACTAATCAACTCATAATGAAGGTTTAAGGCCTGGTCCCACTGGCCCACGGACACAAAACGTATTCATAACAGATATAGCAGACAAGCAAATTTTCAGGGTGGTTCCATCCGTTTTCATCTGCTCCAGACAATGGACAAAATGGGCGAACGATGATATCACATTGGACGGATGCTCGATGGATATAGAGCGTATGAAACACGTATACAAAGAGTACACAAACGAATACATAACGTTTTCAAACGGATGGCAAGATTCTTTTCCGTTTAACATCCTATCTGCATCCGTAAGTGCAGTGGAACCAAGCCTTTAAAGCAAGATGAATTCATAATCAATTGAATTGACATTTTGTAAAACAATTAACCACAAAATTTGCAAGAATATATGAGACATGACACGTGTATGCCACTTTTTGTCACTTAAAAAGTCGAGGACAAGATCTCATGACGAATCCTCCACCAGCGCCGCCTCACTCAGCAGTGAGATGGGTCCAAATAACCTGGGTCTATAAGGGCTAAATCAAATGACGCATTTCAGCCATTCAACCTCTATTTTAGCATATCCTACTTCTTTTTTTTAGTTCAGGCCATTATATTGGCTAGCCTTTCATATACTTGTGTTCTTACCCTGGTTTCTCTCCTCGGCGGCTTGTTGCCTCTGCCATTCTCTTCCATGTGTTTCCTGTATAGACGACCTTTGCAGGACCTCTGTGGTTTGACCCTTGACCCCTCATGACCTCCGTCATCCTCATGGCCCGTCTCATGTCCACTCGATCCTTGATTAGTACTGATAAGCTCTGGTTTGTCCGTTTCCAGTCTTTCTTTATCCCTCTTCACATCACCGTCGTCCCCCTGCGTTGCGGGTTTATCACTTGCATGTGAAAGGGGTGAAGGTTTTTCAGTGTCTTTCCTATTCACTTTCTCCTCCCTGTTCAGATTTTTTTCTTTTGTATCCATTTGGGAGTCCTTTCTGGGGTCCTCCTGGGAGTTCCTTGGCAGATTTCTTAAGCTTTGAACAGTCTGCGCTGCATGAACGTGGCTCTCGCCACCGCCACCTTGCCTGATCGGGACATGCACGTCTACCTTCCCTGGAGCAGCACTCTTGTCTAAACTGCCCTCTTTCCCACCACTGCCGATCACATTCCTCTTCCCGCCCCCTTTCTCACTGGATGCGCTCTGGATAGGTGCAAGCTTGGGCATGGCTTTGTAGCTGGCGTAGCCCTGGCTAGCTGAAACGGCAGCCCCTGATGTGAAAACACTGCCGTTGGAGTGGCCGATCTGCATGGTGGTGCCCATGGTCGCACGGCCCGTCCCTGAGGGGCTATGGGGTGGTAAGGTAGTCACAACTGGGATGGTAGCCAGGGTGGCTTTGATCTTTTTGGGTCCCGGCTGGATGCCGGAGTTGTCGATATGAAGCTGGGTCTGACCTGTAAAACAGAAACAAAAAAAAACATTACAACATGATTACCTGCTTTATTAATAATGAGGCAATTGAGTTAACTGACACAAAGGCCTTTCTCAGCAATTAAACCTACAGGCTGAGAAACATTACCTCCGGTTTAATCAGGGATTTATTCCAGAGTAATCAAACAATTTTCTATAAGCTGTACATGAGCAATACAACCAATATGCCTTAGGATTCAAAAGGCAGAATATCTAAAAACACCCAAGTTGTGTTTCAAAAAGATTAAAATATGCCTTATTACACATTTACACCCAGTTGTATATGGATTAGTATCACCACATAGGTCATCACTTCATTCATCAATGACCCTATGCGCGTTAGATACGAAGTACCTTGTGGCATTAAAGAATCACTCTAAGTCACATTTAAGTCTTTGTGAAACACATCCTAGAGGAGACTTCAGCATGTACAGTATGAGAGAGGGAACAGTTTCACACGAGGGAAGGATTCTTACCTATTGTTGCGTTGGGCGCAGTATTAGAGTGATGCAGCACCCCACTGATATTCCCTCTACCGGATGCCGCATCCCCTTGCTTGATGGAGACAGTGATTGGGATGGGCTGCCCGACCATAGTCGTCCCCTGCATCACAACCTGCCGCGTGGACGTCGTCGTCATAGCCGTCGACAGCGTCATCCCCGCAGGCTGGGGGCCTGCAAACATCGTCACGGATGATGATGATGGGGTGGAGAAGGAGTAGGATGCAGGGGCGGGGTTGGTCATGACGATACCGGTGATCGGTTGTGATTGAGGGTGAGATGCCTGCGGTGAAGGGGCAAGGCTCAGGACCGGTGTGAGAGGGGGTACTGTCTTGACCGGTTTGGGGGCGACGGTGAGCTGTGACTGGGGCTGAACGGGAGCTTTGGTTGCTGGTAGAATCTTAGCGGAACCTATGAATATAGAAATGATAAAGAGTTACAGATGTATCTGTATAGATTTACTCATACTTGGTCTAAAGGAGGCAGATTATGTGCATAAGTACCTGTGAATAGCAACCACCTGTCATTAAAGGCCATTATTTTGTGCTTGCATTTCGGGTAATTCTGGGTTTCAGACTCTTTCCGAATCGTTTTTACCAGCGGCTATTCGGCTAGTGGATGACGAAGAGCACTTTGATGATTTTGATAGGTGAGTATAGCACAAGTGTAGCAAATATCAACCTGGCTATACTGCCATACTTTGGCAAAAGGAAGCAAGTTACAAAAGTATCATTTGTTGTAAATGAGGGATGTGTTTTCGTCATTACATAGGCATCAATGCAATTTAACAGCATATTTTCTTCAATATCTTTCCATAGAACGATAATTTCTTCCCCAAATTTGCCTGAACGTGCAACATACAAAGGGTGTTTCAGAAACAACAATAACTCAAATTTGACTGATGTGTCACTTGCTTCCTTTTGCCAAAGTTGGGCAGCATAGCAGCCACCTGTCTACAAAGGCCATATTTTGTGTGGTTCCCCCTGGGTGGTCAATAAAGACCGGTTTTGCTGTGGAGAAGTACCTACCCTGAGTATTGGTGGTCTTGACTGGCATGAGAGCTGGTTGAATCAGAGTCGGTACTTGTATTTTAGTCTTGCCCCCGTTCCCTCTCAGTGCATCCCCTTGCTGGATGATCACAGGGTTAGGAGAGGCCGCGGCTGCTGACTGAACGTACGTCACGGTCCTGAGATTGGGATGGAGTCAAAGGTCATTGTTAACTCATAGGTCTTACTTAGGTTAGGTCCTTAACACAACCCATGCTATAGTGAGATATTCTATCTGCTTCAAGTCATTTTCATTTCATCTATTTCATGTCCAGAAGTATAAATTAACTATTAAAATACATTCCAGTAAAGTCAATACAATTAAGAAAAAATACTATGTCACCATCACTATCATTACAACTGAAATAAATAAACTAGCAAAAGCAGTAAGACTAATATTTTTTTTAAATGGTGACCCAAAATTAATTATATCTCTTTGTGGAATCTGATAAATTCTTCTAAAAAAGTGAATTAGTTTGAACTCATTAAAAACTCTGGGGCCTGTTCCATAAAAAACTAGTTATAATTTCTATGACAACTTTACAATCAGCCAATCAAATGCAATGATTTCAGTAGCTTTAAACTGTTATTATAAATTTGTCATTTTAACATGTTTCATGAAACAGGCTCCTGGTATGCAAGAAAATCAGGATGCAGAACTGATAAACTAAATCAAATGAAATGGAATGATAAATGACCTTTGACCTTGAGGCAAGACAAACTTCTGTTGTTGCTGCTGCTGGTGCTGTGATGCCAGGAGGGCCGTATTGGAGAAGGTCAGTGCCTGAGTGGACACCGTACTCTTCCCCATGGCCGCTGCGGCCACAGTGACCACTGGACTGCACGGCTGGGTGATGATGTTCATCGGCTGCGAGCTCACACCAGGCCCTTCAAAAGAAGAAGCAATGTTGTGATGTTTGGAAAACGGTCGGGAGCATTTCATGAAATGTTTGGTCAGTAATTTGATCTTAGCCAATCGGATGCAAGGATTTCTAGTAGCTTATAACATATATCATTGATACTCAGTGTTTCTTGAAATGCTCACCTGAAGGACATTAACAAAACTTTAGCCATAATATTCCCTTACCATTATGAAAATCAAGAGCGTTACAAAGATGCTTAATGTTGAACAAATGACGAACAACAAATGGGACAGACTGAAATCAACTTCATATCGCGATTGATCTTTATTACACAAATTCAGATCAATCGATATTGAGGACTGTTGAATTCGATATGTTTTATTTATGATGTGTTTTTAATGTGCAAGTTTGGTAAATGAATTTTTTAAAATCCATCCATATTTTATCCTTCAAAATAAACATAATGAAAATTCATTTTGCCCAATTGATCATGGGCCTGACCCTTTTATATATCATAACTAAGCTTCTTGTTGTTAATAAGCAAATTTGAATGCAAAGTTTGCTATTTGATTAGAATTGTCATAGAAAGCTCACTCCTATTTCTTAAAATGGGAAAAATTCTCGGTATCTCAAGTCATGAAAAAAGTTGTGTGCATGATGAGCAGACAGCTTTATTAAACGGCCTTAGGTCTCACCTATTGTGACTCTCTGCTGAGAATGCGGAGTGTTCGTGTGGTATCCCGATGACTGAGACACGGTGACTACCTGCTGAGCAAGATTCATTGGTAACGGTTGCGTCGTGATAACCGGGATAACGGTATGGATGTTCCCATGGTTGAAGATCTGTTGGGTGATCATTCCCGTGTTGGGCGCAGCATGGTTGATGGAGGTAGCCGATATGGCATGTGGGGCGCCCCCTGGTGTCTGATTGGTGACAAGGGTGACTTGGCTTGGTTGCTGGACAGCCTTGATGGTCACCTGAGACTGGGGTTGTGTCGGGGTCAGTTGGAGACTCCCGACCTGGACGTTGGTGGTGCCGGTGACCTTCGACCCGGTGTTGATCTGTGGGATAGAGGGCAGGATGTACTGGAGCTGCGCAACTGCAGGATTCTGGGCCATGTTGTACGTCTGCACCGGAACCACGCTCCCGTTAGGTTTCAAAACCAAGTTGGTCAGAACCGTTGGGGTGGTCGGGATCTGGACAGGCGCTTCCGCTGGGGGCGGTGTTGCTAGTATCTTCCCCTGGATAGTATTGACATTGACAGCATTCGTGGCGATCATATTCGTGGTGAGAGGTTTAATGTTTGGAAATCCCGGTTTAGGAGTCGTTGGCGTACTTGGCGAAGCAATAGTCACATTAGTGAGTCCACCCGGTCTCCCGATCTGAACAACGCCACTCTGGAACTCCATACTCGAAGCACGCTGCAAGGTAGATCCTCTGCTAACAATTGCTTGGACTGACGTTGGCACTAACGTCGCCAAGTTCCCGCTTCCTTGGACATTACTCTGTATGTCTGATGTCCTCGCAACAATGACAGACGTTGGCAATGACTGGTTCAAGTTGGCCGGAGTAGACGACGGCCTGTTCGGAGCTATGGTCACATGACCTGGAACGATCACCGCCCCGGGGCTTGGTGCAATGCGCACGGTGGTTGGTAATCCAACCGAATGAGTGTTCCTGACCAATGCCTCTCGAGGTGCGGAATGCTGAGGCTCTTGTCCAGACACGCTACTGTCTCTCGGGTCCTTCCCGCTTCTATCATCCAATCCCTGATGCGATGTACCCTGATTATCCTTAGATTCATTTGTCCTTTCCTGTCCTGCAGGTTCAGATTTAGATAAAGTCTGTTGCTGATTTGAGTCTGCTTTTCCTTTCCACGGATGATACTCATGGAAAGCTTTTGCTTTGCTCCCGACAGCATCCGTCCTCCCACGCGGAGAATGCGCCTTGAACACCGCACCGGTCGGCTGGAACGTACTCTTCGTCGTCACCGGCCTGGAGGATGCTCCGTCCGTCTGATCTCCCCCGATCTCGTTCCTGATTGGTGAGTTTGAATCAGGCTTGATCTTGATTGGCTTAGGCCTGTAGGGTTTGTCAGAGGGTGGGAGCTGCTGCTTCATGACCGGGGAGAAACGCTGCTGAGGGAACGCTTTGTTCTCGATCGTCGTCTCGTTTTCAGATTCTGTCTCTGAGTCGCTGACTTCGACGTTTTCCTTGCATTCCAGATCAATGCGTTTGCTCTGTGTCATATTTCTCTCTTCTCCATTGGCAGCTTGTAATGAAATAAAAAATAATTACATTATTACATTACAACAGAAGTTTTCCTGGGACCTCACTGATAAGACATCCTCACTCTTTCTTGCATTCAGGATTTCATTGTTCAGTAGAATATTTCTTTAATTTTCTATTCTCACTCACAGTGCGGGTGCTATATATGAAAAAGCTGTCAACCAATAGGGAAAGGAGGCATCTTAAGATAATGAACATTGGTTGCACGGGCTTTATACTTTTAATTTTTATTCTTTAATCTTTATTTTCTTTAACAAGCGCACGTACTTAACAAGAATGCAATTAGCATTTCCAATTTTTTTATTAAGAGGAACCCCAGGGCCCCGTAACACAAAGGTTAGCGATTAATCGCTAAATGAAATGGCTTATCACGATCATTGTTGCACGCGCACTTTGTTCAGTAGACTGACTGGGAACGAATCAGAATTGTTCTTTCAAATTAGCGATTAATCGCTTAAATTCGTGTTACGGGGCCCAGACTTTCAAAGGTCATTACAAAATGCATGAATTTAATTAAGAAATCAAAACATACCGATGACATCGTCATCGCCCTCCTCATCGATGACCATCCTCTCGTCATCGCTTAGCGTCTCCTCCGATTCTAGCCGAGGTCTGGGGGGCTGCTTGAGAGGGGTCAGGGGTGCGAGAGGTTTGGTGGTCGACGGTGGCTCATCACCCACCTTGGGCTTCAGGGGGGAGGAACGGCCCGGAGTACTGACTGGACTGGGTGTGGTCTGTAAGGAATTATACAAATCATTAGAAGAGAATTATGGTAATAATCACCTTCCTGGCTTCCCCAATACTTTTTTTTCTTCAAATTCTTTGCCGAGTTCCTACGGGAGTTACATCAACAGCGACAGAATAATGTAGTTCTGCCTGTAAGTCTCTCTATTTCTATTAAGATTCTATTTAAAAAGTTTCATCCATCTTTCCTTGAATAATTATGTACATGTATAAGTGCATTGGATTGTTTATTTTGCAATGTATCTTAATTTGATGACCTCTTTTCTTTAGCTCTACTTTCTACTTTGAACTTCCTGGCTTCTCCAATATTATGGTTCTGCCTATATGTCACTCTATTCTATATAGATAAGGACCAAGTCCAGTAAATCAGGACTGCTAACACTCTCATACCTGTTTGGGTGTGGGAGGCGTCGGCCTTGGAGAGTGAAGATTGGTCGGACTTCCCATGATCATATGACTCAGACTCAACGAACGCTTCTTAGGTGGGAGCTGCAACATGGCCGCCGACTGGCAACGGTCCATGGGCACTGGACTCTGTTTGAAGGTAGGGGGCGCTTTCTCCTTCTCAGGGATGGGGCAAAGCGATATAGACTTTTCTGAATCAGATTTTACTACAGGGAAAAGAAAGGAAAGTTTTTTAATTAATCAACAATACAAAGATCCTATTCTTTGCTCTTGAATTTCCCCATTTCTCACATCCAATGTACTCTCAAATGTTTGTCAGTGTGTTCAAGATTATGCTTCATCTTTTAGCACTCACCAGGTACACAGGCAGGACTTAGATCAAAGTCCACACAATAGGACTCAACAGCTTTTCACTTCTTGTTGTCAGTCTATCACATCTATCATAATTATATGAGTTTATCTTAAGTTCAATTATCTCAGCATAAACAATTGTTGTATAACTCCCAAGGTCCCCTAGCAGGACTGCAATCTCAGACTCGAATGGTCAATCACCTTCTATAACTCACCTGGTTCCAAAGCAGGACTAAGACCAGAGTCTGCACTATCAGACTCAAATAGTCAAAATTGTCTATAACTCACCTGGTTCCCAAGCAGGACTAGGACCAGAGTCCGCACTATCAGACTCAAATAGTCAATAATTGTCTCTAACTCACCTGGTTCCAAAGCAGGACTAAGACCAGAGTCCGCACTATCAGACTCAAATAGTCAATAATTGCCTATAACTCACCTGGTTCCCAAGCAGGACTAGGACCAGAGTCCGCACTATCAGACTCAAATAGTCAATAATTGTCTATAACTCACCTGGTTCCCAAGCAGGACTAGGACCAGAGTCTGCACTATCAGACTCAAATAGTCTTCTCTTCTCTTTATGGATCTCCCCATGGATTGGACTCCGAAGCCTTCCAGGACTCAGCATCCTACTTGGGCTAGCCCGATGCAGAGATCCTGGGCTAGTCAGCTGACTGGGGCTAATCAGTGGCAGCGGGCTGGTCAGTGGGCTCATCATGTGATGTGATGGGGAGAGGAGGAGAGGGCTGGTGACGGGACCAGGGCTGGTCAGTGGACCGGGGCTAGTCAGGGGGCCTGGGCTAGCCATGGGGCTGGTGGAATGCCCGCCGGAACCCGACCCCCCGCTCGCCGACTTCTTGCGCTCCCGGCTGCACCACTTCCAGTCAGGATGGGCCTTGAAGTGAGCCTCCTTCACCTGTTAATAGAAATACATATTTTACCCCACTTCATGAAAATCATTCATAACTCATAGAAGATAATATTACAAATACACATAAACATTTCTTCTTGATTGTGCTTACAGTATCAATCTGTACATGCTCAGTCCAAAGGAATTCAGGATTCAGAATTTACAATTCAATCTTGTTTGATACATGTACTTGAACTGTCCTATTACGATTTCATCCTGTGTTCCAAAAGCTCCCCGATGATGAAAAACTTGATATAAAAAAACTTGTTCCCTTCCTGCAGAATGCTAAAGACACTAATTTCCAGTATCTCAATGGCTACAGCCAAACCACCATCTCTGCGCACTAGAATTTCAAGAAATTAATATTCCTGCCAGGTTCCAATTTACTACACCTGGGTAGCGTGCACCACAAAGATGATATCTTTTCTGAAGGAAATAATGCTGCAGCTGGGACTTGAACCCATGACTCTCTGATTGAAATGTCAATGAGAGCCAACAGTTGTTAACTCACCTGGAATGCTAGTTCATGGTATTTTTGTTTCTCCTTTGGTTTGAGCGGGTACCACCAATCTCCCAAAATCTTGCTGACCATTCTATTGCCATGTTTTAACCACCTTTCTTAAGGCTGGGACTTGAACCCATGACTCTATAATAGAAATGCTAACGAAAGCTAAGAGCTGTTAACTCACCTGGAATGCTAATTCATGGTATTTTTGTTTCTCCTTTGGTTTGAGCGCGTACCACCACTCTCCCAAGATCTTGCTGACCGTTCTATTGTCTTGGTTCGGATGTCTCTGGTGGACCAGAGCTCGATGTCGCTTGCTGAAGATCATGAAAGCATTCATGGGACGCCTCACATGGTCTTTATCTCGACTCTGTGAAGAAAAAGGAGGAAGGGAAACCACTATACAAACGCCAACAGGCAAACAATATGAATCGGCAATGGGCGATTTGCCCACAAAATGTTCAGAATACACCCATAAAATGAAAAACAGCTCCATAAATTGCTACTTTAGTTTAATACAATGTGTCATTTGGCTTGAACTGAATTACAATAAAAAAACAAAATCATATCATCAAGCAGAGCAGCTCTATGATAATAATTCAATTAATAGATGTAACTTCTGAAGGTTTCTATGGCGAAGAAGAATAGTGTATAGGTTTCACGGAACATCATGTATCTTTCTTGGGCAAATGTTGGTCCTAAAACGGACCACCCAAACTCAATGTTTTGACAAGTGTGTTCTTGTCGTCTTCAGGAAAATGAGCAAAGTTGATGGTGCAACAAATTTTCTAAGCACAAAATTTCTGAAGCCCTTTAGGGAGAAGGAAAAAGCTGTGAAAAGTAGGGGCTCGACCGACCTTTCTTGGACTTCTTGGTTCCTTCTCATCCTTGGGTAATGAGCTGAGAGATTGTGATCGTCTCTTACTGGGAGATACGCTATCGGCAGTGGGAGGGAAAGTAAACGCACTGGGTCTGAGGGTAAAACAGAGACAGATAGGATGAATGATTAATGTATTTACTGCAGTTACAATTATGATGATCGTTGTCGCCGTCGTCATCATCATCATCATCATGAGCATGACAATGATGGTGGTAGTAACGGTGATGATGATGACAGTAGTTATCGTGATGGTAGTATACAAATAATGCACATAAGCTCGTGCATGCAGGGCCACATAATGAATGATAAGCGAGAAGAGCCAATGGACATACCGCATCGGGGTCCGCAGGACTGATTGCGGTATATCCATTTGGCGAGTCGAGCATAGAGTTTGTTATTTAGGTCCTCTATGCACAAGAATGCGTGCATTGTTTGTTTTATACACCCCCCCCCCCACCCATGTTACTGAGTTGCCCCGAATGCTATATTTGATCTAAATTCTAGATAATTCCAGACCTCACACTAACCTGCACTCTGACGTCAGAGTGCAGGATAGTACATTTGGTATGACGTCAGAGTACAGGATAGTGCATTTTGGATGCAATATTGCAATTTGCTGACTATCATGTGATCCGATTTGGACCAATCAGAAATACAGAACATTCTTGGGAGTTGTATAATAATGATTATAGATTATGATTATAAAGGTGATGTTGATACGCTGATGCTCATAATAATACCCATCCCAAGAATAATCAATGAATACCAACCACAATATCAATTAAGCAAGAAGAAAGATAGAGAGTAATTGATATATTCTAGAACAGAAAGAATCATAACTCCATAGAATAATCATAACACAAAAATGGCTTCTTCATCAAGACTGAGGAGCATTTCATGAATAGTTTTGTTAGTTTTGTCATCAACAAATGTTAAAAGCTACCAAAATCCTTGAACCCGATTGGCCAAGAGCAAATTGGTCAGTGAATATCACTGCAAAACTGTTCATGAAAGGCTCCCCAGGGTCACTGACAGGTTAAGAGAGACAGGTAGAGTGTGAGTGACGTCTTACCCTTCCTCCCTTTTTGGCAGGAGTCCATCGTGTTTTCCCAGGATAGTCGTTCCTTGCACCGTTCTCACTCCAGACAACTTTATCGTATCACCTGAGAGAGGAGAGGGGAGGGAGAGGAAGGAAGGAAGGAAGGAGGTGAGAGATGGAGAGAGATGGAAAGAGATGACGAGAGATGGAGAGAGATGAAAAGAGAGATGGAGAGAGATGAAGAGAGATGAAGAAAATGAAAGAGAGGAAAGTGAAAGGTTGAGAGGTGTTGAGAGATGGAGGGAGATACACGGAGAATGAGAAAAAGAGAGGAGAGGTGAAAGGTTGAGAGGGGATGAGAGATGGAGAGAGGGGGTATAATGAATGAGAAAGAAGAGAGAGGGGTCGAGAGAAGGGGAAGAGAAAGAGAAGGGTAGAGAAGTGAAAGACAGAAAGGGAGATGGGAGATGTAGAATAAAATAGGAGAGACAGAGAGAGATGGAAAGAAAGAAAGAAAGAAAGAAAGAAAGAAAGAAAGAAAGAAAGAAAGAAAGAAAGAAAGAAAGAAAGAAAGAAAGAAAGAAAGAAAGAAAGAAAGAAAGAAAGAAAGAAAGAAAAAGTGGAGATATCAGAGGACAAATGGGAAGCATGAGACATGTATAACAAGCTATAGTCATAACTCCTTTCTAAGCAGACTCTATATACTTTACAATGAATAAAACTGTTGAAAGAAAAAAATCCTTGTGTTATATTCCCACAACAAAATATACGATATCTAGAGCAAATTATCACAATATTGTCCATTATGTGAAACAAGAATAATCCTCGGGCCAATGCATGTAGTTTGTGATCGAGCAAAATCAACATGAAAGTCTCAAATATGCACTTATGATTGTTTGAAAGTCAGCATGCAATCAAATTCTTGAGTTTAAAATTCTTGACTGAATCAAATTTAAAATGCATCAAAAAATAAAATACATAAAAGAAAATGAGAAAAAGATCATTGCATTTTATTCCGACAAAATACTTCCAGAGCTCCTAAGTTGTCATATCATTGTCCATTATATGAAACATGTACTGTCTATGGGCCATTGCAGAATTATCAGATAGTTTGTGTATAAGCAAAATCAACATGAAAGTCTCAAATCTGCGCTTCTGATTGCTAGAAAATCAGCATGCATTCAAATTCTTGAGGTGGATTTGATTGCATCTCCCTCCCTAAATGGGCACCTGGACCTACAGTGTAGTTTGCATTCAGATGGAATAGATTGCAAACTTAGCCATGTATATGGACATATGAACTGACTGACCATTATAAGCAAGGCTGCCACAGTAGTAAGCATGATGGCTATGTAACCATCAGTGATAAAGTTTAAAGGGACGTAGCCCCGAAGCTCCACCCCCATTGATGACATCATCAACTCACCTTGCATCTGATTGGCTGCTCCCTGTTGACTGCCAGGTATAGCCTGGGCTTCGCTGGGTGTCGGAGAGGAAGAAGCCGAAGGATGACTGATGTTGAAGATCGGGACCAGAGAATGCCAGTAAAAGACGGGTACATGGCCAGGTGGGACTACAACTTGGGCTACAGAAAAAAATGAAGATTGCATTCAAATCAGTCTTTTGAGTCAGCTCCCGACATACCTTTAACAGACATGCCAACCGTTCCCTTTTTAGAGTATTTGTTCCTCTTTATTGATATGAATACACCAATACTTTTTTTGTATGATTTGTTACTTTGTTTTAAAATTTCAGATCATGGAGTATGAATTATACACAGCACGTGACACTAGCGCCGGTCCTGCAGTCCTAGACTGGTAAAAATCACTGTCAGGCCAGTAACTTGTTGCATGAAAGGAACAAGTAAATTCTTGCCTACGAGCACATGTTTAAAAGGGTGAATTATCAAGTTTTCAAGTAGAGTCATTTCACATACATGTGTTTTCACTGATCTCACTACAACAGGCTGGCGATTGTTTCATTGAGACAAATTTTTGAAAATACTCTTTTTGTCAAAAATACTTTTTTTCCTCCTAAGAATACTTTTTTTTTGCTGTAGAAGGTTGGCAGGTCTGCTTTAATGGTTTTGATATAATTCACTTGGTCTACAACCAGTTGGTCTAGATCTCAGATAGTCTAATGCCAAATGGGCTAATACCAATTTTGTCTTCTATCACTTTGGTGCAATTCCTGTTTGGTCTAGATGTACACTACACTTGGTCTAATACCCACTCATAGCCTAATTCTAATTTAGTCTAATTCTTATTTAGTCTAATTTCCATCTCATCCATTTATTTCCTTTACTTTGTCAAATTAAAATTTGGTTCAGAAACAGTTCATTTTAATAACCTTGTAGACTTGGTAAGAGACCAAGTGAATATCAAACGAAACTGGTATTGCCTGACTGTAAACTAGACAATATGGTAGATGGGTTAAGTGGCAATTGCACCAGATGGTTTGTAGACTATCTGGTTGTAGATGAACTAGGATTCATCGCAAACCTTTGTGTTACAGAGATCAGGTGCCCATTTCACACATTTCAGTCAGGAGGAGCACATGTGAATGAAACGCCTTTTCGTAAGGTGCAAGCTCTGGACCTCTTGTGTGAGAGGGCGCTTTAATCAGACCACAGTTCCACACACGTGATCATACTTACCACTTCCATCCTTCTTATCTCCTTTGCTACTGTCCTTTGCGCCCTTTGTCACCAGCGGTACTAAAGCTGATGGTGTCATGGGGGCTTGGCCAACCTGCTGCTCGCCTTGGGGTACGACGCGCCCACCTTGAGGAACCTCTCGCCCCTGGTCACCGCTCTTCTGCCTCCTAGTTTCTTGGACAAAGACATCATCTCCAGAATGTCCTTCCTTTGACTGTGTTCCTTTACTGGTCTTATCATTACTGGGACTTGTCTGGGTTTCCTGGACGTGGATACTGCCAGACATTGTCTGATTCGGTGGAGCCAAGAGAGCAGCTCGGAGTTTGTTCTCAGACGGTGGTGGGGGGAACTCAAAGTGGCTTTTCTCTCCTTGAGGATGCTGCTGATGTGGCTGTTGCTGCTGTTGCTGCTGAGCCTGTGTCGATACTGCTCTTGGCTGCTGCTTCGTGACGTTGACCGGCGATAGGATATGCTGTCCCGACAGCTGGCTAGGCGTGCCTGACGACGACCCAGAGAGCTGGGCCGAGACAGGCGATTTGGGAGTACTTCCGCTTAGTTCCACTCCAGAGTCCTGGCTATCTGTTCTCCTGGAATACTCCCTTTTGGCATGCTCCATGCGAATCTGGAGCTTGTGAGGGCTGACCGGAGTGGCAAAATTGAGTCCTGTCTGCACTGTCGGTGTAGAGCCAGAGCTGTGACCAGGCTGGAGTCTAGGGGATGTGACCTCAGACGATCTTCCAGAGATTGGTGTACTGCTTCCCCATCGGCTTGGAGTGCCAGAGTGAGAGCCGTGTTGCATCTGAAAACGAATCAAATTCAAAAGTTTCAAATGTAAGAATCAGGAACACCAGTTAGTTTTCTCACTGGACCTGGTGGGTGTTTCTTAAAGCTGTTCGTAATTTAAGAGTGACTTTAAGAACGACTGGTGATCCTTTCTTATGGTAAACGGTATATTCATTGGCATGGTTCATACATGGTTCATACATGGTACATAATACAAAGCCGGAAAAAGCCTGGAATGGAAACTTGTCAAGGCCTTGAATCAGGCAAAATCTGAAATATGGCATCTCTGAAGAATGCGTTATCAGATATGCTCATCTACAAGCCACACTAACCAATCTGTGTAATAGTTGCATCATTTTTCAAATAAAACAAATTTCATCTCATCAATGATCAATATGAAGATGAGGTGAGGGTGTCATGAGGGTGAGGTGAGGGTGTCATTTTCACTAACCAATTTACTCTGAGCCAATCAGATACAAGGATTTCAGTAGCTTATAACAGTAGTCAGTGTTAATCACTGACTTTTTGTTTCATGGAATGCTCCCCAGTTCTATAAATTCAAACCAAAGTGCAAGAAAAATGATTTCATTATTCAAAAAATATTTTTGTTTGAGAATATATCAGTATGTTTCAAAAATGCATTAATCTTGGCATCATATTTATATTGTTTGTTGCTTCGTCTGATATAAAAACACATGACATTCAATATTGAAATCCTGTCTCATTGTAATTACCAAACTTGGGGTACAGTGTACATATTAAAACTAATATAAAATTGCATTTGATGTCTGATTAAAGATTTATTAATAAAAAATTTCGGTTTCAATTCAACTCTGTAAAAACATCTAAATTCTGAGCATGATATGTAAATAATTTTCATACTTTAGTCTTCGGGTAATCTTGAAATGTGTACAATAAAAACAAACATAACTAATAATATCAATATATTTGCAGTTTCAATTTGTTCAAACAAATAACTGTAATGGAGTGAAATGAGACCAAAAGGTGGGATTTTTTTTTAAACACTGCAGCAGAAAAAGAAAAGTTTGAAACATACTTTTTAAAGTTTGAAAAGCTTTTTCAAGTTTTCAGGATAACAAAATTGTATAAAAGTAACATTCTGCTGTTTCATAAACATTCAAGAAAAGACAGACAAATAAATGTCTTTCCCAATTCATCAATTTGGCCATGGTAATGGCGGGACACCTGATGATTTTAAAAAATCAACATGCACTTCCAAAACAGTACGCAATTCTTTCCTTCATCATTTTGCAATATCAATTCCTAATTGATCATTTCATTAGATTAGCTTCATAGTGTTAAACATTCATCAGAGACATCCCACCATGAATATCGATTTTGCACATCTAACATTCGCAAACTTTACAGGTATTGTTTTGTATTGTCCCTACCGGAAATCTTTGCACCCCCATTGCCATTCTCGTCCCCACCCTCAATGGCATGATTGATGAACCATGGAGCGTTTTCATGACAAAACGTGAAGCATAATCAACAAACACATTCATCAAAGCATATAAACAATCGCCTCTCAACTATCCCTATAAATACTGGATACCCTTCTTAAGTACATAACACGATGCCTCCGGTGGAACATTAGGAAACTCAAACAAGACTACTAGGAAATATTTACCAAAAAAAAAAAAAAAGAGGAGAGAGGATTTAAATGGGGGCAGCAAGGAATACTGATGTTGTTGGAGATGAGGTCTCGGGGATGTATATTTTGAGGCGAGGTTGGACAGGACAGTCTTGCAAATAACCAATTACTTTAGTTATAGCTGTCTGGTACATGCCGCTTTGGGTGAAACGGGCATATTCATTTCGCCGATCCAGGCACATGACCGGCATACAAAGCGGACTACATATGGGAGGTGTCCTCATTAGACCCGAGTAGCGGGAGGGATCGGATGATGCACCCGCCAGGGGAGTTTTTCACAAAGCAAATAAAATAGTCCAGTGATTTTCACTGACGTATGTGTTCTCTGAACCAATCAAATCTATGCGGGGGCATCACGGTCTGATGGTAATGACTCTCATCTTTCAATCCTAATGACGTGGGTTCGATTCCAAGCCAGGGCGTGTTTTCCTTCTGCAAGAAATTTACCCACATTGTGCTGCACTCAACCCAGGTGAGGTGAATGGAGCGTGTAACAGCCGTTCTGCTAAAGACACTGTAATTATGCTGCGTAACTGTACATGTAGAGCGCTTAGAGACTTCTGAAAAAGTGACTTAAGCACTATATCAGCAAGCATAATTATTATCATCATGCAAGCACTGATATGCACCTCCACGGATACCACAAGCAGCCGTGTTTTATAAAACTTTGCGATAGATTCAATTCAAATCAAACTCAATTTGCGGTTGATCATATCTCCTAACAACACAAGTTTAGATCACTTACAAGTCTTTGTAAGATGGGGTCAGGGAGCCCCGTTTCAAAAAGTGTTACAACTATGGTAACTTTGCCATTATTGTGAGTCCCATAAAAAGCTTTATTGTGACTGGCCGCTATGCTGTTACAATGGTAGTTACCAAAAGTGCAAAGTAACCGAGTTCTTTATGAAACAGGCCCCAGATTTCCATCCTTTAAGAGGAATAATGACAACGGACCCACCCAGAACCTAATTTCTCTTTTCAGGTGGCAGCAGAGGTGTATGATTACATTTGGAGAGAATGGACAGGCTAGAGCTTGGCCAAAGTAGATGGCCAAGGATGGCTTTTACTAACTCTCAATGGGATCGCTGACAAGGAATTCTTGAATTTATCCAGTCTTCCTGAATCATACCGTCATGTAAAGTAATGCATTATCACCAAATCATGCACCTTATGTGTTTTACTTTAATTGAAATGACTGATCAAGACATGTTTAAAATATTTGTAAAAAGGATAAAGAGAATGGACAGAGTAGCTTGGTCAAAGTTGATGGCCAAGCATGGCTTTAACCAACTCTGACTGACTGACTGACTGACTGACTGACCCGATCGATCAATCGATCGATCGATTGATTGATTGACCGATCGATCCAGGTTCAACAACTCTACCAACACAATGTGTCATAAGTGTCTGAATATTAATCTGTAAAGTTATTTCAATGGTAGGATTTGTTGACCTCTGAAATGAATTATCAAGACATTCCTTACTATTTCAACTATTTAAGACTAATTTAAACAAAACAAACATCAGACAGAAAAGATGTTTTTGTTGCAGCATAGTCTGTTGTACGCCTACAATAATGATGATTTATACCTGTGAGATGGGCATGAAAGTAGTCTGGCTGCGGTGGCCGAAGTGGGCAGGAGACGGCGTCTTGGAAGCGGTACGGGGAGAGTGGGGAGCCGAGTGATGCTGAATCGGTGTGAAAGACGGCGTTCCCGATCGCGAGTTGCCCAGCGATATCAGCATGTTGGCAGCCTCAGCCTCGTCCATGTCAAACTTAGACGGGTCAATCTGGGGTCGCGAGTCTGAAACGAAAGTAAAGAATGAACACACGTTAAGGATACTTGATGAATATTGGCTTAAGAGGGATCAAACTGCAATGTCCAGTGACGATTTTCATGTTTACTTGGAATAGAATCCAAGACTTTTTTCATCCTTTTTCAATATTACAATTAATCTCTAAGGATACCATGGTTGATATCCTCTAATCTCAAATATGAAAATTTGAATTTTACTATGTGCTCTTTTCTGCTGGACATCAAATACAAATGGCACGCCGCAAAACAGATGACATTACAGAATATAATCCTTTGAACCATATAAATCACTGTATCTTCTTCCAGTTTGGATATATGGCAATATCTGAAGAGTTCCGGTGAAGCATCATGTATTCTTGTCGGAGCAAGTCTTTGCTCTTCACGAGCCAGCCACAAGATTTGCTGTTGAAAACCGCAAAGCCTTTCAGACAATAAATAGATCAACATTTGGTTTCCCTAAATCTTAGTTTGTGCCATTTTGGGAAAAGCTGAAAGATGACAACAAAGGATTTTGTCATTACCCATGTTAAGAGGAGGCCAAAGAAGGAAGCAAAACAAATGGGAGGAATTATAATTTAATACATCTAATACTGATACATATTTCCTTACGATATACACCTTCATGTTTATCTAGAATACCTATAAATTCATCATTATTTTTCGTGAAGGAATCCCAGTAGAACACCTCTAAATAATATTTTTCTCTTTACATCTATCCAATACCTATTCATGCATGAATAAATAAATAAATAAATAGATAAATAGATAAATAGATAAATAAATAAATAGTCAAAAGAGAAAATGCTGAATTTAAAATGTTAAGGATGTATTTCAAAAGCTAACATTAACTACCACATAGCTCTTTTTTTTATTATGCCATGCATCATTCTCATCACTCAAAAGACTAATCTAGCATTGTCTTATCCACTCCAAATTTTCCCACTTCTCACGATACATTTCAGATGACATACCCAAGCATAAAGTATGAAATTTTAAACAGCATTTTTGCTGTTTTAAAAAGATCACTACCGGGTACCCCAAATTGATTTTTTTTTTAAAAGGCCAAATGGCAATAAAGATCTCCGCTGGTTTTATGATTCATAGTCTGTTATTAGTATTTCCTCATTACCGATTCCATCTCTATCACATACAAGGCTCAGACCAACCCAACATCTACGATGTGTTCAAGCGAATAATTTTTGGTCTAGAATCATGCATTTGAAAGATATTTGTTGCAAAATATTATGTTCACTTAAGTATTGGATCAATAAAAATAAAGTATTTTTTTCTCAAAATTCTCTATGCTTCTATGCAATTGACATATGCAATTGTGAAATAATTGAATATTTTTATAAATGTTTATCATATGCTGTAATGTTCATGATCATAAGATGTAAACTGTCGAAACATGCAGAAACAAATGGATGGATGGACGGACGGACGGACAGGTGAAAGAATGAATGAATGAATGAATGAATGAAGAACCAAACAAATGAATAAATAAATAAAAAGTTTTAAAAATGAATAAATGAATGTCTTATGAGCCATCAAACAATTTTTTTTCATTAATTTCGGCAGCCTTTGATACAGCACACAAGCCGATAAAAAGCGTTTTATATCATTGCCCTGAACACACCCTTCCTTTCATACTTGCATCAATTATACAGAGATGAGTCAGGTTGGGCTTGTTGAGAACAAAGAAATGAATCAACTTTTTAAAAGATAGTTATGCTGCTGCAGTCACACCATTGAAACAGACACCAAACAGACCAAAGCTATTTAGGTTATTACCAATGACATACCGTTGGTCGGTTTGGGGTCGGTTTCGTTAAGTGTGACTGAGGCAAGAGATTCACAAACACACACAGCAAAAACTGTGGTGTTAACCAGTGTACATAGAGGACCACACCAGTTATTTTACACCCGTGTTAAATTGGTGGTGTTAGTTTTGCACCTATAGGTGTTATTACAACACCTTTGGTTGTTACATTTACACTCTTTGGTGTTATGTTCAATCTCTAGGGTGTAATTTTAACACCTCGGGGTGTGGTCCTCTATTAACACCAACTGGTGTCAGTTTTAACACCGCAGTTTTTACAGTGCACACTGTAACTAGTAGTTGCAAAATATAAAATAGAATACAAAGGGGAAAATATAAAAAGAGAGAAATTATAAGGAGAAAACTATACACTCTAAATTCAAAGGATTAAAAATATATCCAGATTGGCTGTGGATAGTCTGATTTAACTTAACCATCTTTTTCATAATCAATGCATTTTTTATGCCCTGCAAGAGCATCGTCTGAACATACAGTGCATTCTGAATAATTATACATGTTCATGGAAATTATGATTTTTAATCATCCAAATCACCTGACGGGGAAAATATATAATACATCCGAGAGCCTGGGAGCAAGGCTTAACATCACATCGTTTGCAATGTCATCCCGACAACGCACCTCTCTCACAAACCCATGGCTGGGATACTCTCGACGTCATCGTCATATGAGCAATTTCGAGGAGAGAACGAAAGGGGGAAATATTTGCTTTTATTTTTGAGCCATTACTGTAATTGGTTGATGAGTATATATGTATACCCCTCGCTTCTCCTGAGCTATTACACGTAGAATATGAGCTACATAGTCAAGCCAATTATTCTGTCTCATCACGATATATCGAGAGCATTATTTGTCGTACACTGAACATGTGTTAAACCAAGTTTATTGGGTGAAGTGTCGCTCTATTTTTAGGCCAGAGAACCCTTCGCATTACTCTCATTGAAGAGTAATAACGCAAATCGTGTCTGATTAAAATTGGCCAATGCAAGGCAAAAGGTGTTCATGATCTATTTCTGTGTTATTACACAATGTTTTGAACTCTTGATTGGAGAAGAAACGTGAAAGGGCAACTTTGGAAAGGGGGCAAAGCAGATGAACAACCGACAGACAGAGAGAGGACAAAAACAGGAGAGAAGAGAACAGGTGGGCAACTAGATGAAATTTATTGAAGTATGAAAAAGACATGTGAAATATGAGGGAGAGAAAAACTCAAATGTGAAGGAAAATATTAAGATAATCTATTGAGGAAGAAAAGAAAGAGAAAAATAAAGGAGAAAAATAAAGATAGACAAAGAGAAAGAAAAAAAGTCGCAAAGACAATAAAGAAGTAATATAGAAAGAAATATTAACAATAAATAAGTATAACCAAAGCAAAGTGAAGAAAGACTGAGATATCGGGGGGGGTAGAAATTCACTCCAAACTTTCCTATGAAACTTGCCCTCTATATCATGATCAAGATGAATAAGAAATAGATGAAAATAGATGATGAATATTTGATAAAGTTTCTTTCAATTATGAATGGATGACTCAACTCCATGTATAGCCAAATATGTTTTGGTGAGCATCTATCCTAAAGTATATTAAAAGTGTATCATTTTGATTTATTTCATGTGCATCTTTTCTGTATTTTTTTTCTTTGGGATGTTCTTTGTAAGCTATACTTCTTTTGATTTTTTTATTCCTTTATCTAGGAGCTTATTTACAACTTTCTTTAAGTGATCATAAATGCATGTTTCTATAAACCTTCTTTTATATGTTTCTATATAAACCATCTGCTTCTTTAAACCCTCTTTTATGTTTCTACAAACCTTCTTTTATACATGTAATCCTGCTTTATATAATTACTTCAATGTTTCAATAAACCTGCTTTTATAATTTCTTTTTACTATGTTATTCAAATAATAGTTTCTTAACTCATTTCCATGCACACATTGTTTTCCTTTACGATAATTTCTACACTGTTTCTTCGCAAAAGTGTCAAATTCGGTAACTTTAAAGGAGAATGAAACCCATGAAACCAGCTGAATCCATATCAAAGAGAAAAATCAAAGAAACATATTGTTGAAAATTTGAGGAAGATTGAATGAATAATGAGAAAGTTATGAGCATTTGAATATTGAGATCACTAATGCCATGTAGATCCTCCCATTGGCAATGCGACCAAGATCTGTGATGTCACACACGTACAACTCCCTCGTTACTTTAGTACTTATTTCACTTATATTCTAACTTTTATAGTCTATCACAAGGTGAGGTGTTCTCTTTATGAGAGGACAAGTACAGAGGTTTCACAACATTATATCATTGATGAATCATTTTGTCATATGATTAGAATGAGCAAAAAGAGATGTTTTGGGGTATATTTTCAGTGTCCAAAAGGGGAGAGTGTCCAAAAGGGGAGATCTGTGACATCATAGATCTTGGTCGCATTGCCAAAAGGAGGATCTCCATAGCATTAGTGATCTTGACATTCAAATGCTCATAACTCTTCTATTGCTAGTCCTATTTTACTCAAACTTTTGTTGATCTTATTCTTTGATTTTTCTGCTTTCACAAAAGCTTTCTTGCTCCAAGAGTTTCATTCTCCTTTAAGACTGAACAGCTATAAGTGCGAGGACACTGACCAAATGAGCGCATCGAATTTGTATTAAATGACAAGCCTATCTTTCCCATCTTTCAGCCTTAGCACTTAATTCCTACTCCAGAGCCCAACCACTGCCCGTAACACTAAACTAAACTCTAAAATGACTTTACAAAAAAAAATTAATCAACTTGAAACGAACAGAGATAAAGCAGACTGATTTCATTAATCGTAGAAGGATCTGGTCAAGAAGTAAAAGCAGTTGTCTCGCGTAAAAAAACACAACCTAAGCCCTCCCCAAAGTGAGAGAATGTATATGCTTCTGAAGTTCGCATTAAGTTCAGTGCGTTTCACCATCCACAATTCAACTGCAATATTGCATAATGTCAAAAACATGCCCGGCAATCAGCGAGGAGAGGGGGTCTCATACAGGTTCTACGGTTAAATCGAGCAAAAGAAAACGGAAAGTACATTAATGACGTCTGCGAGAACATGACCGAATACTTGTTCCAATTCCTTGTATTTGCAAGCATCCAAACCGCTTCCTCCTCTTCTAATCACTGTTCAAATTTTTGTGTATATTTCCCTTTCCTCACAATCTTCGTCACTAATTTTTGTTTTTACTGCTCAGGCGAAATAGGATAATCTCTTCTTCTTTTGAGCAAAAAAAGTCTTTCACTATCTGTTTGTATCGTAATCTGTATTTCAAAGTCAAATTGAAATTGAAAATGGATAATATTCCCGAACCTGCTTCATCACCTTTTCTTTTTTCTTCTTTCCATCCTACCCATCTCATTTGTCAACTTTCATTCACATGTGTCTCACTTCTCTTCTATCCTCCGTTTGTCTTTCTTTCTTTCTTTTCTCTCTCTCACTCAATATGTCACACACATTTCTCAAAATATACATAAGCCAAGTCCTTTTCTCAACACCCATTCACTTTTTCTTAACCCCTATGGCCCGTATTCTGAAGTCGGGTTTAACTTAAACTCGGGTTTAAAGTTGTGGGTTAAGTATGGGAAGCCAAAAGTATCATTTTTTTATTAAGTTGTATGTTTCTTCTGTTTACTGTGCTCTTTCCTGATTCATCGATGGTGAAGACAATAATTTTTCATACTTCGTAGACAATTATGAATGATTTGAGAGCCAAATGAGCTGAAATATGATATCTCTATTGTTACTGATTTATGTAACAATTGGCTGTCCATACTTAAACCACAACTTTAAACCTAAGTCTAACTTAAACCCGACTTCAGAAAACGGGCCTATGCCTACAAACCTCACCTCCTCCTGTTAATACATTATTTGCCCTCCATTCCCATTCGTCTTCCTCATCATTTTCTTTAGCTCTCCCCTTTTTATTAAGTTCTTACTATTTCAATTCCCCTTGTCTCTCTCTCTCTCCCTTTCTGTCTGTCTCTATCTCTCATTCCTTCTTTCCAGTTTCTTACTCATTCTCTCTCTCTTTCTCTTCCTCTCTCTCCATCTCTCATTCCATTTTTTTTTCTCAATCAAAAATGCAAGTCACATCCAAGACGATCATACGCCATCCCTGCTGCTAGACCCCTTTCTCCCCGTCTCTATCTTTCTCTCTGTCATCAAGGAAAAAACCAACAGAAGCTAAATTATCATCTCACCCGAGTTTGAACTCCCCTAAATGCAAATGCAGGATGGTTTCGAGATTCACAACACTGCCTACACACCCGGGGGAAAAAAGAAGGGGGAATTGTGTTTGAAGGAAACGGACGGACGAACCTCCTCCGGCGGCAAGTGCTCCGTCTCGATTTTCGTTCGTCTGCTGATATTGATGCCAAGCGTGTTCAGCTCACGGCGAAAGATCTTATTTCCCTACAGGGCACGCAGGGCCTTGAGCAAGAGCAAGGGAATAGATTTAAAAGACCTGAAAATCTTCAAACCTTGCCCCGGTTCATCGAACATTAACCCAGTCTTACTCATTAAGAAGTGTCATCCATTGGCATTCTTTCATTTTTTTTTTTAACTTCAACACCACCATTAAAAATTTTAGCACTTTAAATGCATCTTTTGGAGGTAATGGGATTTTTTTTTTCCTTCACCTGTAATAGCACATCTCCCTTTCCTACGCAATTATAAAGTATCATTATTACTTTCTTATTTCTCATTGACAAGTGTACGGTTAACCTTTCTTGTCATTTAAAAAATTCTTTAGAACTTCAACAGCACTTCTACCCACCGTTGGGCATCTTTTCTAGATGCTGTGAAAACTTTTCTTCCCCCCTATAACAGAAAATCTTCTGCACCTACATAATGATATTGATAAATACAATTGAAGAAATGTGTTTCATATGCATTTGTTTTCTCATCCCCCCAAAAAATTGTCTACAACCATTCCATTTCTCTCTGTCTCTCTCTTTATCTCGCTCTCTTTCTCTGAATACCTTCAATTACATCGCTTGTTTTCCCACACATCCAGTACATGAAAGGAAAAGGCTAATAGATTCGCAAAAGGAAGCAGACTAACCGACAGATGAACTTTGACCTTTAGCTAGTTTCCTGCCTGGGTGTTGCTACATAAATAAAATTCCCGGGCAAAACTAGGTCTGGGTTATACACCGGCGGCGAGGGCCAACCCACCACGACATCGTCCAACGAGGAGCAAGCGTTCGCCTGCTAGGTCACGCCTCCTCGAATACACTACAATCGCTATGTTGACAGACCACATTCAATGATGTAAACTTCTACAGTGACTTCTTCATAGAGAGCATAAACGTAAACATTGCACGCTATGCTTGCTTTCTTCCCCAATCTCCTATTTCAAACTGTATTTAGCATGCAAATGGGGAGGACGTTGTCGTCGTCGTCGTCGTTACAACCCTGGTGGGAGAGAGAATTTCTAGGGTTCTGTGATTTAATCGCATTTAAATATAGCTCGGCTTTGTCACATCTCACCTGATCTGCGTGCGGTCTAATCAGATGGCTATTGTCGACAAATATTGAAGAATCAACTCGTCACCCATCCATGAGATGGACGTGCCGATGCGATGGATTCATTAATGCCTTGACCAAACTTTTCTTCTCACCTGTTTACAGGGACGCTCCACGCTCGTGGAGTTGGTTTTCATGAACTCGGAAGAATACAAGGAACATTGTTTTTTATGTTTGACTTAAATCCATCATACATGTATAATAGAGTTGTTTTGACTTGGAAACAAATGCATACAGATGCAATAAAAGTGCAATCAAAGTGAAAACAGGATGCAATATCAATGAAAATGCAATTGAAAATGCAAACAAAAGCATAACTAATTGATAAAATCAAACTCTGAAATGTCCTTTTCTCATGGACTGTTCAAAGTCAGTTTTTATTTTAAACCAATGATGTTCACTTTACATGTATGCCACTGATCACAACTTCCATTGTAACTACGCTCATAGCCAATCAAAAAAAGGTAAGATCTGTTTGATTACAAAGATGGACAATGGACTTCATCCAAAGATGGATGATCATTATCTTCAGCTGGAATGCCAACTCTATGCACCCATCAATGTTCAATTAATTTTCAGAGTGGATGCCCCCCTTTCACTTATAGGGGGCCCTTGGCATCACAGTGACCTAGTCTGCAGGCGCAGACTGTGATTGACGGTTTAATCAACAAGTGGGGTCTTGGGACATGGGTAACTTGCCAATTCGTCTACTGGCAACTCCTCCACTCATCACATTGCCTACCTTCATTTTAATAGTCAAATGCCATTTTGTCCATCAACACTTTGTCTAACAGCCATTTGGTCCAATAATCACTTCATCTAAGCACAAGTTCGTCTTGGCCATTTTGTCTCATAACCAGTTGGTCTAATATCCATTTCATTTTCATTCATTTCGCCCAATTAACACTTGGTCCAATTAGACTAAATGCTAAATGGTTATTGGACCAACTGGTGATTAGACGAAATAGTGAGTGGCCGAAGTGGATATCTCCTTGATTAGACCATGTGGATAGTGGACAAACTGATGAGTGATGGTAGACTAATATAGTAGATGGGTAGGTCAATGAAGGAATTGGCATTAGACCAGTTGGAAATAAAGCGAGACATGATGGCCCGTATTCTGAAGTCGGGTTTAACTTAAACTTAGGTTTAAAGCTGTGGTTTAAGTATGGATAGCCAATTTTTACATAAATCACTAACATACAGGTATCATATTTCAGCTCATTTGGCTTTCAAATCATTCATAATTGTTTAGGAAGTATAAATAGATGACTGTCTTCACCATCAATGAATCAGGAAAGAGCACAGTAAACATAAGAATTTTGACACTTTTGGCTTCCCATACTTAAAACCACAACTTTCAACCCGAGTTTAAGTTAAACCCGACTTCAGAATACGGGCCAATGAGTGCAAAAGAGATGGACCATCTATACAAAAGTCCTAGTCTGGGCATTTAGGATGCATATTCAGACATCTTTCTTTGAGTGAAGAACGTCTTGCAAAGCGGTGACCTAGGACCTTTTCTGCGTTGTCCAAAACTACTTAGCGCAAACACCAAAACACTGCAGCCCCCTCAAAACAACAACCGTGGGAGTGTTTAATCTGTCAAAGTTATATTGAAGATGCACTTAATGTAAAGGTAGAGTGCTGTGACATTAATGTTTTATCATGATGCAGCCCTTTGTCTGTGGGATAATTGACAGGGGCGAGTAAGTGGGGGAGGATTCCATTATACCCCTTTCATACTGTGCATTCCCTCGGTGAAGTTCCCCAGCAAAGGGGAAAGTGTCCAGCATGAAAGGTACAGCCGGCGAACTTCTCCACCTCGGGAGGTGGAGAGATTCCCCGGCAAAATGGTTTCCCTGGCGAAGCTCGCCAGTGAAATGGCCAGTATCAAAGCTCACCGGAGAACTTCTCCTCTTTAATGACATCAGAGGTCAAATTTTTTTCTCCCCGAAATCCCCCGACATGAGATTCTGTGCGCAAGCTAGCTGTTATTTCTGTGGCTAAATGTGGAAGGTCACGCTATAAGAGTGATCCGATCAATCCATAGAGTTAAATACCCTCAAACATACAATTTTTTTTTTACAAACGATATTTATCATACAAGTGTTTTTTTCTTTGCCGGGGAAGTGAGGATTGCGTGCCGGAGCAGTTCGCCGGGGAAAAATGAAGAGGCCCGTTTGAAAGGGGTATAAGATCGTTTACCTTTGATTAATAACATGCGCCATTGGACTACAATATTTTTTAGGTTCACCACCCCTCCCCCCCCCCCTGCACCCCAATAAAGAAAAATATAGGTAAACATTTGCTAATTTTGACTTCCTAAAAAGAGACTCTATGTAAGGATTCAACTAAACTATTACTCTGAAAAACAAGTAACTGAATGCAATAATTTCACTATAATGGTACATCAAAGAAATCCAAAATAAATTTTATTTTTAGTGCACAATTAGCCATTTTTTATTTGTTTGTTTACAGGCTCACTGAAGTTATCAATCAGAAGTAATAGAAATTTGACAAATTTAGCTGCAAAACGTAAACAAAAACTCATCAATCTTGGCAAATGCCAACTTCATAAATGCTTTTGAATAACCATGAGGGAAAGATTTGAGGAGAATCAAAAACTATCTTGGATGGTACCCATATGGTTTTGATCATATCAATTCTAAAAAGAGAGCTGAGAATTTGATTTCCAAAGGAGACCATCTGTCTGTACAAAATGAATGAAGAATTGAAAGTAGATTTAAATGCAATTAACCAAATAAATAGCATGAAAAACATAAAATTCTTTCAGCGGTAGGCATATACCGTATCTATAGATAAGCATTTTTGTGGTGAACTTTTAAATTGGATAAATTCTGCAGGAGGGCAGAATATCTGAACGAAAATTGATAGTTGGGTGAGTAAAAGAGGAAAAATCAATTTTTTTGAAAGGGGGACTAAAAATGATTATTTGTACATATGACGAGAGATGCAGTTTATTTCCTTTAGGCATGGACCTTACTAACAAATAACCAGTCTTAACATCTTAATACACTTATTCTTGCTCATGTGAAATCGAACAGAATACATTTATATGTAAAACATGTGCATTGGTAAGGGGAGCATTTCAACAAAACACCTTATTAGTAATTTTCATCGCAAATTTGGTACTGGCCAATTAAGCTCACAGGGCTTTTAGTAGCTTATAGTTGTCAGGTAAAAAGATAGGAAAATTCTTTCGTGTTCACCATTTCCTTGAAGTAGTTTTAATTCTGGATGCAAAACTCAAAAAGTTAACTTAAAGGGAAATATTAAAGAAGAAAGAACTGTGAAAGATAACAAGGGAAGTAACACAGACTGAAAATAAGGATGAAAAAATGGAACAGGGAGATGTATAGGATAAGACCCACTGAATTCTTTAGTTTCATTTCCAGTCAAAAATACAATACAAAGATTATAAAAGATTGACATCTGAAAGAAAAGTAGTATACAATACAGAATATCTGTTCTAGCTACTGTTCCAAGAATATCGCCTCCTTGGGATGGCCATCCTGTCCCGTTACCATGGTTACTGTCCATAACGAGGTATCCTGGTAAGAGTGTTCGTTGAAGTTCCTGTGTTTGGCTCACACATCAAGGGATCTTTCACATCTTCATGAGATGGCGCGCTTACAAAAGTATGAGCCACTTTTGGCCGTGTTTTCATCCGGAATCCTCCTCAGCTGCCATTTTCCAAGGAAGGGTAGGGGGTACTAGTCTGCTATATGCAAACCTTTCACTCAAGTTTAAGTGGTTTGAATGCGTGCCTATGCTTGCTAGTCTTGTGTGAAGACCCACTTGTTGATCAAAGTTTCAATCAGGGTCTGAGCCTGCAAACTAAAGGGGTACGGGAGGGGGGGCAGGGGCACATACATACCGATGCAAAGACGAAGTCCTATTTAGTGGCCTCAATGCCCCTTTAACTGGCCTTTAAGATTCTTGTGCCTTTTTATTTTTCCCTATTTGTGCTGTAATATAAGATGAAAACTGTACCCTTATGAAAAGTGGCCGAGCCCTATAAAAGATTGAAATGTTAGGCCAGATTACATACAGTACATATTCCTCCATCGCTTTTATTATAGAAATGAGGTTGATTTTGAGATATCACCAAGATATCCATCAAGGAATTCTCTTTGATACCTCTTTTTGAAGTTGGTATAGCAGCCTGGCCCACAGGCCATGACGGTAATGTGAAGGTCTATTTAAAGCACCTAAATCATGTACAACGTAATGACCGAGCCAAAACACCTCAGAGCATCTCCTCGCGATTCCTAGCCCAATGCGAACCTTACAGTGCGAACAGGCTCAACCTGGGGTTTCTCATCTAAATCATTCATACCCAAGAATAATGGGTTGATTGCAAACCTGAAATATTCTGACTCATAAACTCTATTATCCTCCAATAACCTGACACCGACCTACAAGCACGCATGGAAGAATTTCTTGGTCTCAATGATTCATCGAGACATGGTGTCAATATTAAGGTCAATCTCAGAGCTTTTTAAAAATGGATTTTTCGCAATGAAAACTGAACCCACTGTCCATTTGACAATGTGAACAGGCTTGACTAGAATTTCAAAATCTCAATCATTCATGAGGAATAGTTGATTGCAGACCCAAAACACCCTACTGTGAAGAAAAAGCGTGACCGTTGCATAGAGTGGGGGCGTCGTGGTCTAGTGGTTGTGACTCTCATCTTCCGATCCAAGGGACATGGGTTCAATTCCCAGCCATGGCGTGTTTTCCTTCATCAAGAAATTTACCCACATTGTGCTGCACTCCACCCGGGTGAGGTGAATGGGTAAACGGTAGGAAGAAATTCCTTGACTGCTTCAGTGCCTACGTGGCAGCACAGCTATTAAAAGCCGGGGTACTAACAACAGCATTGATACACGTCTGACAAAAACTAAAATACACACACACACACACACACACAGCACTTTGTTTCCTCTGGCAAAAAGTGCTTAACAGCTAGTATCATTATCAATACATGCATTTCACTGGTTGAAAGTCAAGTTGCGATTGATCCTTGGAGTTGCGTTCGATCACAACTCTTTTTCCAACAGGCCCATAGCATGATGGGCCATTTGCAAAGTTTCCACTTGCATCCACACATGGCCACCCTCTACTTAAGTGTCTGCAATCAAAGACTTACCGTAACTGACATCATACTGTACAGGCTTCATTTCAGCCAACTGAACAGTCTATCCAGGTTCAGACCCTCTTAGCACTTTCATGAACTTCATAAAACTTAAAGAGAGTATTTACAAAGACAGGTTTCGGCAAGAGAGAATACACAATCTGTTTGTTTGAGTTTTTACAGACATGTATCAATTAGATATGATTATTTACATGTACATCTGGGACCGATCTTTAACGTTGATATCTGAAAGATGTGACTAGGGCTCAAACCTCGTACCTCTGAATCAACTTGCAACTTCCCCACACAGCCTGGATTGCAGGCGCATGCCCTGATCCTAATCCATCTGATTTAGTCTACCATCCAGACCGCTTTATAACTTGTTTTTACATACTGGGGTCTGTGCATGTAAACTAATGTTGACCCTGAGCCAAAGCCAGCTGGGCATGTTTTATCCAGGGTCCATTCCAACACATCCATTGCCTTGGCTCAAGTCCAAGCTCTATTTATTTGCTTACCATGCAATCTAGTCTACACCTTCTGACATAACACGATACAAAAATAAAATCCCAAATAGTATTGAGGAAAGCCTAGCTCAGCAGATCGCTTACTCAGTAGGGAGCAGCTGTATAACAGAGCCAATGATGTTCAATATTTCATGGAGTGGGTATAGTCGTGTGGATCAGACTTTGTTTGGTGATTGACCAGTGACAGGGGTCTGTGCATGCAGACTACAGCTGCTGCTGCCCTCGCTTCCCAGACCCTCACGCAAACCTCAGGGTGGGTTGGTTCAAGTCTAATATCCAGGGTTTAGACTTCAAGGTGAATAAATGGGTGATGGGTCAGAGCCAAGTTTTTTCAAAATTAAAGCCAGGGTGCATGATTGGTCACGTTCATCTCAGATTCCTGGAAAGTCGCGAAGTATTTTTTTTTTTTTGGCAATGTAAAGAATCATGAATGTCAACATTATTCAAGAGTAATGTTCAGTCCTCTTTCAATAAACCGTACCTATTAAATGTATGTAATGTTGTAAACTATTAATTCATATAAGTGGCATGAAAATGGATTGGACAAATTTCCTCATAATTGTGAAAATCCTTTGATTTTGTTTTGATTTACATGAAGTCATGCAAACAAAACCAAATCGTCAAATCTGACTAAAGATGTTTGTCGTCTATTTTCCTTTTCATCTGTTACTACCCAGACATTTAACTACAGTACATGTACTTTATTTTATGACTTTCCCTTATTATTTTCCCTTCTTGGTGCATATTTCTCTTTCCCCGCCCTCGTTTGCCTCCCCCCCCCCCCCCCCCCATTTCCCTTTTCTTTCAGCAAAGTTGACAAAAATCAGAACCCTTTAAATCTCTCATGAATTTCCTTCATTTCCCTTTTTCCTACATGACCCCCACCCCCTTCTATCTATTTTCCTTACCCCACCCCCTTCTCCTTTGCCCCTCCTAATTTTCATTTTCTTTCAGCAAAGTTGACAGAAATCAGAACCCTTTTAAAGCTCTCATGAATTTCCTTCATTTCCCTTTTTCCCGCATGACCCCCCCCCCACACACTCTTCTGTCTAATCTTTTTACCCCACCCCTTTCTCTTTGCCCCTCCCCTATTTCCCTTTTCTTTCAGCAAAGTGAACAGAAAATCAGAATACTTAAAGTTAATAAAAAGAAAGTCTTCCTTCCTTTAAAATGAATTTTATTGACTCTATTTCTCTTCCCATCCTTACAGGTATGTCTGTTCTCCTAGCCCCCCCCCCCCCCCCCATTTCTCTTTCAGCAAAGTTAGCAGAAATCAGAGCCCCGACTCAATAACAAACTCATTGAATCAACTCATTCAATTGATGACTAAAATCGTGTATGGTGAATGACAGACAATGAACCGAGTGCAAACATACCATAGCTGTTCACATCAAAGGTATGCTCACGAGGGGCCTGGGAGAAGGCAGCACTTGAGGTCTCAAAAACACACTTTCTAGACATTTTTTTTCTCTCTAGTTTATAGCCCGATGATTTTTTTTTTCACTGGCTTCTGCTATCACATTACTAAGCCCCACCCCCTCAGTGTCATCTAGACTCCGCTCCACGTTTCAATACGTGTGGTGACATCATCCTCCTTTCAGTCGCGCACATGCCCCATTCATACCAAGCAATACTTGAAGGGAAAATAAATAACAGGTCCCATAGAAACCATTGATCCAGGCTGCCATTTCTCACAGCGAGAAAATCTAAACAGACACACACAAATTACCAGAATCAATTTGTTTGTTTATTTTTGTGTGTTTTTTCTATATGAGTTGTCAATAAAGTCAACTGTAGAACTACATGTACACTATTGAAATTAAATTAATAGTGTTTTGATGGAGTTTGAACAATTTATTTTATTACAATCCATGTAGCTTGACATGGAGATGATAAAATCATGTAGAGTGAAAATATCAAAAGCGACTAACAGCCTGTTCAGACACACAACATTATTCCAAAATTTGATAATGCTCCCAGTACATGTCCTTCGAATTGACTCTATAATAATATTAATAGATGCTTTATATAGAGCACATAATATTCAACAGAATCTCTATATGCTCTAGCCTATCCTTTGTACTGTTCAGACACATCTTGACAGATCACAAAAATGCATCATATGAATGATTCCTTTTTAATCTGCATGTTGTTTTTGTTGCCACTGGACTTCATTCACACAGAGAGCCACTAAAATTTCCCCAAGGCCTGCCGAATTATAACTTTTTTTTTCAATTATAAGGTAAAAAAAAAATCTCGAGGGGACTTTTTACATTCAGGCACACAAAAAACACTACTGGTCATCAAGTTAGAAAGAAAATGACCTTATCCTAGTTTCCTAATAATCAGTTTTTACACAAATAAATCAATTGTATATAACAATGCCATTCTAATATAAAATTGTTGTGTCTGCATACATGAGGTTGTATTTTTCTTTTAGTCAAAACTGCATACTTGCATTTTTTGGTTTTGCTTTAATTTTTTTTTTTTTTTTTTTATTGTATTGCAAATTTTTATTTAACAAACCAGATATAACATGTTTAAATCTGACTTCTTACCAAAACCTCATATCTCAAAAATTGAAGAAAAAAAGTAAGGGCAGCTCAGAGAATGACAATGCTGGCAATTTCATATTGTCTGGAAACAGTCTCCTAATTCCTGAAGAGAAAAGTTTCTTTATAGGTTCTTTGAAATATTAAGGCCACCAAACAACTTACGATTGGTCTACAATCCGATTTGGGAATAAAGTGTAGTAAAACTTGATGCGAGTATAGGGACGTGGAACATCTTTCTGTGTGACTATGCTACCTTCGTATTGGAATAAAAGTGAACTGAATATCTCGTCACAAAGACGTCATTGCGATCATATGATTGGCTACGATTTACGATCGTGGACCAGTCATAAGGTGTGCACGAGCCTTTACCCAATCACAGATGTAGTTGTCATTTGAATCTGAAAAATAAAAAGCATTTACTCCGTCTGAATGACCCTCATGCACTTTATTACAGTACAGAGCCAGTCAAAAAAAAAGGTGTGCTAGAAAAAAAATAACCCATCATTTCCATGCTTCCACTATTTTAAATTGCAAATGAATCAATGTGTTTTGAAATCATTCTCATACAGACAGATCTGATAACAGAAATTCCCTTGGCTTGCAGCCAGCTGGCTTGGCAGCTATTCATCGCATAACATAGCTACTGACTAATTATATTGGTCAGACATACTGTTTGTTGTCAAATTTGAGATACATGTAATAGCTGCACCAAAGGCTGGCAGACATTGGAAATTAAATTGGATAATATTCTGCTTTCATATAAATGTAGCATTTCATATTTCGGAACACTTCTCTATTAAAAGCACTTTCTCATTTGATCCTTTTTCATGTTGTAAATGTATATACACCAAGTATGTAAACTGTTTTACTTTATGTATATAATATTGCTTTTGACTAATTATATGGGTCAGACATATTGATCGTTGTCAAATTTGAGATATGCTTCTCACCAAAGGCTGGCAGATATTTGGAAATACAAAGCATATTTGATGATAATATTCTGCTTTTATGTAGCACTACAATTTAACATATATACATGTTGTATAGTACCATGTGAAAAGGTTCCAAATTTGGTCGATCTATAAAAAGGCTAATATTTATATTTAATGTTTAGCACTACATATTGGAACAATGTCTCTATTAAATAAAAAAAATTAGCAAATTCTGAACCTTTTCACATGGTACTATACACCATCAGGGTGCTACATACATGTAAGCACTTGCCCGATTGCCCTGGGCAAGTAAAAGTTAGAGTCGGGCAAGTGTTTTGAGGTAAAGACCAAAACTACTTGCCCGAATTGGGCAAGCACAATTCACACAGTAGAAAGCAAAATTCTCACAGTAGAATGACCAAGATTAGGGTCGATGATATGATATTGACCCTAATTTTGGTCATGGCAGACAAGAAAAATTCACTTCGGAAAACGAAATGCAATAACAAGGTAGATCAGTTCATATCAAAAGAGAGAAAAAGGCCAATGGTTTATAAATCTGCAAAACTTTCTTTTGAAGAGGTAAAACTTTTATTTCAAAGAATTTTTCGGGCAAGTGAAATAGATTTTTGGGCAAGTATATTCCAACTATTTAAAAATTTACTTGCCAGACCGGGCAAGCACTTCTAAAAAGTTATGTAGCACCCTGACCATGTATGTTAAACTATTTAGTATTCAGTATTAAGGGCCCCGTTTTGCCAAGAATGGCGACTGATTTGATCAATTGCAACAATGGAAAGCCAGCAAAGTCAACATCTAAAATGTAAGTTTGTTCAAAATATTTTCTAGATATGACATACATTTGCTTCTTAAAAATTCAGTTAGCATTTTGTTGCTTACAAAGGACATTGCGGAAATTTCCTGTAGAAAGAAATTATGACATTGATGGATTTCCATACAGTTGAGGTTGATCGGATCAATCGTAACTCTATGAAAATCCATCACTGTCATAATTTTTCCATAGAAAATTGGCACAATGTCCTTTGTAAACAAAGAGAAGCACAGAGCGAATTTTCAAGAAAACAATGAATGCATGAATATACATCATAGTTTGAAAATATTTTGAACAAACATGCATAATACAAGTTGATGACTGTCCATAGTTGCGATTGATCGGATCAATGGTAACTCTTTGTAAGACGGGGCCCAGGGTCCTGTATTACAAAGAGTTGCAATCGATCCAATCAATCGTAACCCTATGGAAATCCATTAGTGTCATAATTTTTACTACCGGATATTTGCACATGTCCTTTGTAAACAGAGAGAAGCACAGATAATCTTCAAGAGAACGTTGAATGTATGAATATACATGAACAGCATATCTAATAAAAAAAATCAATTTTGAACAAACAGGCATTTGACATGTTGATGTTGCTGACTGTCCATAGTTGCGATTGATTGGATCAATCGTAACTCTTTGTAAGACGGGGCCCAGATGTACCTATTGATAACCGAGCATGTTCAATCTCCATTCATGTGCCACAACACTATAGATCTGAAATTTAGTTGATTTTGAAGATATCCTTATTGTTTTTTCTGGACTTGTGAATTTGTGCAAATTATAACATAACATAGTGGATTTTTTTTTGCAGGCATCCAGGCATTGAAAAGAAATCCAGAAATAGGTTTTTTCATGGTAATTGTTTGCAATGCTCCACATTCATCTACATGTAATAACAAAATGCTTTGAGGCAAGATGTGATTTTTTTTTCATTGTGACAATGCAGGCAACAACAACAAAGTGTGGAATTGGTCATTTACCATTTAACGAAACCCCGGGGAGATACTTAATAGTATAAATGTATGATACGTATGTGCCGTGGTTGAGACCCCATTTTCAGTCTAAATTTTCGTTCCAGAGTATCACCAATTCAGAAAGCCATAGAAATTCCTATTTTTCCCCATTCCAGAGACCCTCTATTTTGTGATTTCTTGTTCCAATGCACGCCAATGAAGACCTACTCAGCCGGATGGAGCGGTGAGCTCGATCGGCACAGAGCTAGAGCCATATCGAGTTAGCTTGCGCTAGTTTGATATGATTCTATGATCTAACGAGTCCGGGGACCCTCTTTTTTATATGTTCAGTTCAAGAGCATTGCATTTTCAGCGATCGTTGATCCAAGAGCCGTCGTAGACCCCCGTTTTAAGACCAAGATTTAATTCTAGAGCCACCTATTTTCGTAGGAATCATGTTATAATTTGAGTACCCCCCCCCCCCGACGGAACTAGGGGCACTTATACAGCAGAGGCACTGGCAGATCCAGTTAGGGGCACATTCGATCCATGCCGCCCCCCCCCCTTTGAGAGGCACTAAAAATATTTTCAGGGGAATACCTTTTTTATTTTTTGCTTGCCAAATTTTTCCTGGAAAAAATTACCTCGATTTGGTATTGAAGAACATTTTGGGGGGGCTTGCAAAATTATCCTGTACAAATTCTTCCCCCCCCCCCTTTCGGAAAATCCTAGATCTGCCCCTGAGCAGAGGACAGGGGGTTGCCTTGCCCCCCCCCCCCCCCGCCCCCTGCTATCACAATACCCTGGCACAGCCCCTAAACCTCAACGAAACAAAACAATATTGAGACATTCCTGGCTTTAAAGTACTGTCACTTTTGAACTGGATACAAGTCATTTGTGTACAGAGCAGAGAGGAAGTCGGATATCTGGGGAAACATTTCGAAAACTCACTCCGGTCAGGAGGCCTTGGCTATATGTGTTGAAATGTGTCTCAGTCGGAAAGATAAATAAAATCTAATGCAAACTTCTTTAGACTTTGGTAGTTTAGTGACCATATACAGGACATGCAGGTACTATAGTGTTCTAATCCCTGCCTCAAGGGGAGTCATTATTATTAATTCATTACAGATCATCAGATAAAGTTTTACTATTGCACTGTGACTGGCATAGCAACATGCCTTCATGCATTTTCATGTATGATTAATTTTCACTCTTTGCTTCTTTGTGGAGGTCATAGACAATGACTCTAATATATGCTCTTGATTTTAAAAAGTGCATTTTTCCTATCTTTACAAAAAAAAATTGTTCTTAATTTATACTAAAAGAGAACTGTTACTGGGCAAGCACCATCAACATGCACAGTGATGAATGAATTGAGCATTACCCCCCCCCCCCTTTCTAAAAATTATTTCTTTAATCTCACTTAATTTTTTATTTTCTATTTACCTTTAATGAATAAAAGTGAAGAAATCTTATCCCCCCCCCCCTTTCTCCCCTCCCCCTCTCTCTCTCTCTCGCACTTTTTATCAATTTCTGACTCATAATGATGAATATCAAGAAAAGACACAAGTCATCATTTCACCATCCCCCTCTAATCATCTCTCTTGCTTTCCCTTTCTAGAAAACCCTGCCTTATATACAATCACTCACACTGATGCACCGCTGTAAATTGATAAAATAAAAAGTGGACAAAGAGAATTTGATTGTACTTCGGGCAGGTCGCCTGGACATTCCGCTATCCCCGAACATAAATGTCACTTTATGTTTGGTATCCAGAGATAACTTTGACTTCATTCTCATTCATTTAGATGACAATCCCCATCAAGGTTCACTCGACCAAACACGAGGGGCAGGTCACCATCAGTCAGAATTAGGGTAGGAAATAATTTTTAGGGGCTATTTTATTAGGGGAGATGGCAGAATTTAGGGGGCTCTTTCTTCCATTTGAAGGGCAATTTTTTAGGGGTAAAAAGTAATTATGCAGTAATTAAGCAAATAATATTCTTAATATACCACAGTTCGAATATTGATTTTCTGAATAATCTTCAATAATGTTTGGTACAGATCTTGGGGCGACTCTAGAAAGAATGGTCGTCCCAAAGTGTGCATTTGGAGGGAATTTGGGGGGCGATTTGGGCTTTTATGAGGGCGAAATCGCCTATCACCCTCATACATTTCCTATGTTGGGAAGAATTGGCTCAAGCAAGGCTGCATTTAATCTGAAAGACAACATTCAAAGACATTTTGTTCAAACAATGATTGCATTTAATGAATTTTATGCTCGTTATCAAAATAAATGTCATTCAAATTTAAAAATGACAACATTCCCATGAATTCATTTAATGGCAATCTCCATCATGGTTCCAATGGACTAAACTGCAAGAGGTGTGTTGCTATCAACTACAGTTTGCTCAAGCTAGGCTGCATTTAATCAACACTTTCTCTCAAGAAACAAAGTTTTTCAAGAAATTAACAAACATATGTTGTGTACGATTCCTTTCTCTGTCGGCTGTTTAAATGAACAGCTTTACAACACAAACCCAGCACACTGACAATAAACAACATGAAAGGCTGAAAAAGATGCGTTTGGAAAGACAATTCTGCAGATCTATGGGCTTTACAATCATGACTCTACTTTGGTACAATGGGACATCTTTTGGGGAGTGTTTCACTGACAAATTTGTCCAGAGCCAATCAGATGCAAGGATTTCAGTAGCTTGTAACAATAGTCAGTGAAATCATTATCATTTTGTTTCATGAAATGCTTCCCATGTTCCGACATTAACTGAAATGTGCAGAAGCTGCAAGGTTGACACTGCATTTTGACAACTCGGTCCAATGATGACGGGTCTAGAGTCTCTAGGCGGTGCTGCACCATCCCGAGTTTGCTCAATCTCGAGATTTTAGCCCGATCAGCCCTCTTCGCGATTAATCTCGAGATTGGCGAAACCCCGTCTGCACCATCCAACGAGAGCGATTCCGGCAACAAACCCGCTATTTCCGGGCATGCGCACTATCGGATCTTCGAGTTTCAACGGCCCGCGCTTTTGAATAACTTCCCGCGATTTATGCAAGCGATGAACTCCTTTCACTAGTACTTTCGCCGAATTCAACCGGTGTTATGCAACAATCCTTTCAGCTCAGCGAGTGAAGAAGTGTTGTATTCTTCGTGAAATATGATGGCGGAGTAGGAGGCAACGACAGAGAGAGAGAGAGAGAGGGAGAAGGAGGAAAGAAATGCTATTTGCTCACATTTTGCGAAGGAATAAGACAACACTGCTGTCAGTGTTGTTATTGAATATGACCATCGTCGATGCGATGAGCGCCTCCAGCTCCCCCTTCGGTCTGGTCTCTCCCGGGGTCTCTCCCAAAATCCATTCACTGGTGGGGACACCATCGTTGCTTATGAACGCTATTCGCATGTATAAAGTTGACTTACGCACGTGTTTGTTTTGACCAAGGCGGAAGTGGAACGCGAATTGCATTATGGACTGACGTCATGAATAAATTACCCCGAGTCCAATCTCGAGTGTGTCTGCACCGACGAATTAGCGGGATAATTCGCAAAATAGCGCGCTATTTTGCAAATAAACCCGAGTTGACTTGGGATTGCAATCTCGAGATTAATCCTACGAACTAGCGCGATAATAGCGTCTGCACCGCCAACTATCTCGAGATTTTTCAGATCGGGTTAGTTTGCCGGATCAGAAATAGCGCGCTAATTTGAAACTTCGGGATGGTGCAGACGGCCCTTCTGAGACCAAGATAAAGTAATAAATGCCCAAGTTCAAATTTTGGTCAAGTTCTCCAACACACATAAGGGCCGTCTGCACCATCCCGAGTTTTCAATTTAGCGCGCTATTTCTGATCCGGCAAATTATCCCGATCTGAACAATCTCGAGATTATTCGTAATGGAGACGCAATTATCGCGCTAGTTCGTAGGATTAATCTCGAGATTGCAATCCCAAGTCAACTTGGGATTATTTGCAAATTAGCGCGCTATTTTACGAATTATCGCGCTAATTCGCAGGTGCAGACGCACTCGGATTTATTCATGGCGTCAGACCTTAATGTATCGATGCCTCGCTCGAGCAGGAATCGCTCTTCTTGCGATGGTGGAGACAGAGTTTCTTGAATCTCGAGATTAATCGCGAAGAGGGCCGATCGGGCTAAAATCTCGAGATTGAGCAAACTCGGGATGGTGCAGCACCGCCTATAGCCAATACATGACAAAAAAACAGGACACCCAAATTGCACAAATCTCTATAAAAGATAACTGGCAAAGGGTATCAGTAATCATTGAAAATCTGGTTGGATCCAAACAACAACAAATTCAAGAAAATTTTGTGGCTGTATGGTTTGTTTTTTTGTAAAAAAAGAAGAATACTCATCACAAAAACACAAGGTTTGAAGAGTTAGTTTCCTGCCTGAAAAATCAAAGTTCCATCACAGAAATTCAAACAGTTTGAGAATTTGATTTTAATCTGGAAAAAGAAACACTCATCTTCATCATAGAAAAAGAAATATTTGAAGACTTCAATTCCCCTATAAAAATCAAAGTTCCAGAACATGACATTGTGCAACGAGGGAGGGGCTACTGGTGGAAGAGGAAGTTGACCCCCACCCCCCCCCCTCCCATTAATTATCAAAGTGAAAAGGGGAAGGAAAAACAAGGTGTAAAGAAAAGAAGACAAAATTAAAGAAAGGAGAGGTCTGAATCATGTTACTCCTGTTGAATGAAAACATTAAAGTTTCATCAAGATCAAAGAATAGAAAATTAACAAGTAAAATTGTGTTCAGGGTAATACCATTTCATATAAACATTCATGATTTTTATTGTGAACACATCCATTAAGAAGAAGAGTGGGTTGACCTATGTCCTAACCTTCACCAATACAGGCAATAGTAGGCATACTGATATGAATAATTCCAGGAGAAAATAAGTCTGTCATTTTTCAAAAGGTTACTCTAAATTCCATTAAGGCAGCTGAAAACCAGCGACAGTTCCCTCAGCCTGGTCATCGCTCGGCCAGCGAGGGGGACAGATGCGCCGACTTCCGAAATTAGGAGCAGCCGTGGTGAAGGGGAAAATGGGTGGGATAAGTATAAAGTTGCTCCTTGACTAGTTACTCTCTTTCTCTCTTATTTTTTCATTCTCTCTCTCTCTATCTTTTTTCCTCTTTCTCTTCCTCTATCTCCCAATCTCTCCCTCTCTCTCTCCGTTTATCTCTCTTACTCTCTCTCTCCCTCTCTTTCTCATCCTCTCTTCCTTTTTGTCTAACACTTTCACTTTCAAAGAACAAAGAGTAAGAAGTTAAAACAGAGTCAAGTTTCACTCCCTTTTCAATCTTAAGAGTAAGACAGTCACTAAAGATTAATTTTATTATGCTAATCATTTTGTTTATGTTCACCTACATGTATTATTAACAGATATTAAGTAAACTTGCACAACTGGGTGAAATCAGAGAGCAATAAATCTTTATGAAATTCAAAAAAGGTAAGAATGTTGAACGATTACTATTGAAACTTATTTTATATCTTTAGATCAACCCTCCCCCCCAAAAAAAAAAAAAAAAATTAAGATAATAATAATACAATTAATGATTAAAACAAATTAAAAAGTAAATATAAAATCTACCTTAACAAATATATTCATGAAAAACATATGAAAAACAAAGAAAATATACAGTATAAAAGTGGAAGAAAAACATTCTTAATCAAAAGAAAAACATTTTTAATCAAAGCAAGAAAAATCTAATTTGGTAAAAAAAAATGACTTCAATTATCACCATTCATTTGCTCTCCATGAGGCACTCAATGAATTTCTTAAATTGAGATTTTCAAGGGGGGGTTCAGAAGTGATCGTTACTCAACTGGTTCAAATCTGTAAACTCAACAAATTTTCCTCCTTTAGACAATTAGCATTTTCATACCTGTTGTAAAATCATAAACTTTTAGACTGGAAAAGGTAAAATGCTCTGCTTCTTTCAAGTTCTATGCAAATTACAAATATTCAACGTCCTGATTAAAAACTTCAACTACACAGCAAAACTGTGGTGTTAACCGGTGTACATAGAGGACCACACCACTTATTTTACACCGGTGTTAAATTGGTGGTGTTACTTTTACACCTATAGGTGTTATTACAACACCTATGGTTGTTACATTTACACTCTTTGGTGTTATGTTCAATCTCTAGGGTGTTATTTTAACACCTCAGGGTGTGGTCCTCTATTGACACCAATTGGTGTCAGTTTTAACACCACAGTTTTTACAGTGTATATGAAAACAAAGCTCAATAGTCTGCTGCCATTAGTTGGTATGTGTATTTGACAAATTGTAATTCTTTTCCTTGATGATTATGATCTAACTTTAATTACATTTTTATTCTTTATTTTTGTTCAATCAAAGAAAACTTGATAACATGAATTTTTCCTCAGTTATGGTCCAAAAATCTACAAAGTCAATTTTTTTTTTTTTTTTCCCTATTAACTCTGATTACATGTAAAATACATGTGAATTCTGATTTTGTTTTCAGTAATAATTTAATGGAGAATCAAACTCCAAAAAGGCTGCAAGTTCATCTCTTTTAATTGGTACTTTGTATGCAAATTCTAGAAATTCAATCTTTTTTTTTCTTCCATACTGAAGCTCTTCTGACATTTTTAAATCTTCCTACGTACATTTCAACCATTTAAATTCAATCGGTATAAATGCATCCATAATTAAACTTGATCACTCCTTGCTGATTGAAACTCTTTATCTGATTCCAGTTTGGTTCTTTTTATCCCTTTTTAAGGAATAAAATTCTTGCTTAAAAAATTTCTATACAATGCTGTTAAATCTATTGAGAATTAAATAATGAAAATTAAACTTAACACTTTTTAAACAACTGTAAGGTTCATATAGTAAAGTGTTGTATAGGATTTTAAACAACATTTTAGGTGTACAACCTTTTCATCATCATCATCATTGACATTGGTCCAACACCAATCCATCTTGTTAAGTGGGGTGGGGAATGGGGGTTAAACCTTGTGACTTTTGTGAGTCAATGAAAATAGTCATAAATTCTCTATTTTACTTTTTTTTTTCTTAAAAAGTGCCCCCAAAATCAATGTATTGCCCCAATACAAATTGCTTTTTTCATAATATTTCACTTGTTACCTTTAGAATGTTAAACTCAGAAAAGAATCTAATGCTCTACTTAACATTCTATTTCAAAGTCAACAACGTTCCTGTATTTATTGTGTGTATTCATGTACTGCATATTATTTTTGCAAATATTTCGAGCTAAATTTTTTTGTCTCAACAACCTGAAAAGGGAAAATACCGTTCCATTGTCAGCAGTATGGCTAAAGTATTGAAACAAAAAGTCAACAGTTCCTTCAGGGCATATGCTGATAAAAATTTCTTTGAAACACAAAAAACAAGAAAACCAGCCGATTTGGCAGCCATACAAAATATAAAATCAAGACCAACAACATTATCATTTGTTCATCTTTTAGAAATACATTCAAATGATCGGAATAGATAAGATTTGATGTTGATTATTCACATAAATTATCACACCAAAAGATATCATCATAAACCAATGAAATTGTCAAAAGATAAAAACAGATCAACTGTTTAAAACTCCATATTGAATAAGAATTCAGAGGGTTTTATTTCAGTGAAAGAGGGCCCTAAATCTGATTGTAAAGTCATTTTCAAATAAAACAAATCTATGAAAAGATCACTACATACTTGTAAGGTTTGAATGTGTTGACAAAAAGAATTTAAATGAAGGAATATTTACCAATTATCATTCTTTATCTATTCTCAAGAACATAGAAATTTTCCTTGGAGCCTGGAGCTCCCATTAAGGAAAACAGATGGGGGGTGTTCGGAGCCTAGGGGTGTGTCTTTCTTGAGATTACAAAATAGAATATTGAAAAGGGCTTTTCTTTTTTTTTCTTTCTTCATGAGATAAAAGATAAATAGATGCAAAATAACAGAATAAGCAACATGAGATAAACACAAGGTTTAATATAGAAATACAGAAAAAGTGTGGAAATTAATGAAGAAAAATTTACAGAATGAAGACATATACATGAGGATACACTCTAAAATATATGCAAAAAAGGGTAAGGGTTTATCACCCCCTGATAGAAGAACAGGGGCTTGTTGCAGAAAGAGTTGCGATCAAATGCAACTCAAAAAACTTGCGCAACTTGATTTTCAGCCAATGAAGCACCCATATTCGGGACTTGCGCTTGATATTTTGACTTGCGTTTTAAATGCAACTCTTTCTGCAACAGGCCCCTAAAAAGTGACTTTTTTTTCAAGGTGGATTATGATCCTTTGTCCACTGTTTCAGCCCTTATACATCTTGTGGAAAGAAATTAATCGAAACACATATGAAAAAGGAAAGAGAAATATAGAAAGGAATTCATAGACCAGAATGATAAATGGAGAGAAATCAAATGATCACAAGAGAATGAGATGTGCAGAATGATTTTTAGGGATTTTTTTTTTATTTCTGAATTGAAATTTCAAACTTGCATTTCATCGATCATATGGGCTTTTGAGAATATCAATATCCCCAAACAATAGTAAACAAATTACAACTGCAACATCTCAACAGAATAAAACAAATCAAAATAAAGAACTAATATGTAAAATGAAATGATTGAATGAAAAATCTGCAGTTAATAAAATAGCTGAAAAATTAAACAGGCAAAAGCAAAAGATCTGAAAAAAGTGGGAAACACCTTTAAGTACTTGCATATCAAAATATTTTCTCTCATCGATCACAATAATCAGCTTTCAAGATTTTGTACAATAATTTTGCCTAAGAATGAAATCAATTTATAAGAAGACAGTCTGAGATTCATACTAAAATCATTAAGAATATTAAATTAAAATCTGAATTTGAAGTACACAGAAGAAAAGGAGTGTTTGCATGCAGATATTGATTTCTTTGTTAGCTTTCAATAATGGAGATATCCATTTTTATAAGATGACAAAATGTGGAAAGAGACAGCTCTAAGACAGGCAGGACACAGAAAAGAAGATGATTGTTTTCTATTCTTCTTGTAAAGAAACAATGGTTTCATCTGCAACAGAGTGAATCTTATTTGAATCCAGAAAATGGATTGATTATGGAATCGAGTGGTCAATTACTCTGGCCAAAGGATCTACAATCAATTTTACAGCCTTTTTTTTCCTATAATTTCAGTCTGGAGATTGGCTAATAACAATAGCCTTGGTATTTTTTATCATGATGTGGAAGACTGCTGGGAGTTTATGGGCGGAAAGAGAAAACCATCCGTCCAAAACAAAAACATTAATTCGCCTGCTCCTCGATGACGCACAAGGAAAAATTGTGCCCATCGGAACCCGCAATGGATACAGATATGAATAAAACACATTGCATATTAAGAAGACTTGGATGTGAACTCTGGATGACACTCTCTGATCTAGCCTCCGCCCCAGCCCGATCCCTCATTTTCTTCACTAAGCCGGGTGTCCATTAGGCACTTAGCGGTCAGCCTTCGAGTAGGACCGCCTCCCATCACATGACCTCTATGTGGTTTCGCCCCAAAACATGCCCAGTTAGCCTCCCTCCAAGGCCGGCGATGACTTTACAACATGCACTTGACACTGGGACCGTGGCGCACTAAGTTCGAGGCGGCTGGGCCAAAGTCTACGCACCTGGTGTCATCACATACGCAGTGTATATGTATATATATAATATAGATATATACATTGTGGGCTGTAATAGGACGTACAAGATTTTCCGCGCCTGCATTTTCATATTTGTTCCCTTTACAATATAATTCATGTCAAAAGAGAAAGCAGGGATGGCGCAGAGGAAGGGCCTTGCTGTAGTGTAGACAAGACGATGTGCTATGCGAAGAACATTTCAATCTTTTGCAAGCCTGGAGAGGTTCCAATGTATTACTATTGCACAGTGGGCAAACCTCCAAAAGCACTGGCAAGTTCTGCGCATTGTTTTTGGCCAAAGCAGTGACAGTCTTCGCAATCAATTAGTGCATTATGTTTCAATGATTGAAAAACAAGTGAATTTCGGCTGGCATCATGTTCTACCCCCCCCCCTTCTTTTTTTTTCTCTCTCTCTCTCTGACATCCAAACTCATCATACTTTGGGGGATGGCAAAGATGGGTTGAGGTTGACACAAATATTTCTTGTTGTCAGAAATAACAATTAATGTTTTGTTAAAAGACAGAGAGATGTAATTTTGAATAGAATTCTGTTTTTGTGTGTTTTTATGGGGTTTTTTTTGGAATACCCTGTAACAATAGAATACTAAATAGAAATCCACATTTCTCATTAGTACATACATTGTTCATTTGATGATAGGCTCATTCTATTCTTTAGATTAGCATGCACTTGAAGTAACACAGAAGAAAGCAAAATATTTTATTCCCACTAATGAGATATCGTTTTTTGGGGGGCTCATTCTATTCTCAAAAATTTGATTTCCTAACTTTCATTTATAGCTATGAGTGCTGCAATGTATGTTTTTTTTTTTAATAATGGCATTTATTGTAAAAAAAATACAATTTTCTTGAAGAGTTGTGTCTACCTCCTCCAAATTGTTATTTACAATTCTTCAATTACTTATCCTCTCTCTTTCTATTCTATGAAAACTATTAAGAGCTTTAACAAATAATCAAATTATTGTATTTAACCTTTCAAAGAAAAAACTCTCAGACAAAGCAACACAAAAACAAAACTTATTTTGTGCTTTTATTTATAGCTATATGATTTTGAAAATGCAACTTATATTCTTTTCAATTTTATAGATCATCAGTTGGGACCTAGCTATATATTAATCTACTAAAATGTGAATAGATACATATACCTTTAGAATGGCACAATATAGTAACACTACATTTTTTCAAAAATATATATTTTTAAAAAATCTTGTCCTTTCAATAACTAGCACTATCCATTTTGATAACAATCAGCACTTTGGTAAAACAGAAATTCAATTTTAGTGTCCTTTGGACAAGGTACATGTATCTCTTTGAATTGTCATTTATTGTAGATTAATTTTATAGTGTAAAAGAAATTAAAATATGGACATTCTTGTATAAGAAATGGTTCGTTTTACAAGCAAATATATTATGATCTTCAAACATTTCTGTCTATTGTAATTAAGTCCTTGCAACGTACATGTATATGACCCTGTATTGAAAAAAACGTTGATTTATGATTTTTACTTTTGTTTTCCTTATTTTCAAATCTACAACCCCTAACAATTGTGGTTGTTCTAATAAACAAATAATGTGAATACTTTAATTTATCAATGTGAATACATGTATGTCATCATGTGTTTTGGGGGGGAAGGGCAAATGGCATTAAAAGTGGATATATACATGTATATTAAAGGGGAATCCAACCCAAATAAAAACTTGTTTTTGTTAGAAAAAGAAAAATCAGACAAGTTGATAGGTGAAAGTTTGAACAATATTGGACAAACAACAAGAAAGTTATGAATTTTTTAAAGTTATAAATATTGGTAATCACTGTACCCATGGAGACTTAAAATTGGCTGCATATGGGATGTCATAGTGATGTAAGGCAAGGACTACTCTTCCATGTACTCCAATACATATTATGGCTAAAATGTCATTTTTCCCAAAAGTTTTATTTCAAATTATATTTTTCTTTCATGAGGACATAAAACAATATACTACCAGGATTATATTTAGATTACTGCCTCAGGGGAATGGGTACTTAGGAGAAAACCACAAATCCCTGATAATAAAGTACATGGCCTATGAGAAAGTTGTCCTTGCCCCTTGTCATAATTTACTTACCCAGTTGCCAATTTGAAATCTACATAGTATTAGTGATCTCAATTTCAAAGCAGCTATAACTTTCTTATTGCTTGTCCGATTTCTTTCAAACTTTCACCATTCTGTTTAATTTATTTCTCTCCTTCCCAACACAACATTTAATGGCCAAGGCTGGATTCCCCTTTAAAGCTTTTTTATACAACATCCATTAATTTTCACAAACTGTAAAACTTGTAACATCTGCCTTCCCTCAGTAGAACTCTCTTTTCTTTTCATTTTTTTGCAATTATCAGGTAAAAAGATATCCATATCCCATTTTGAATAGAATGTAAAAAAAATGCAATTCATAGTAAAGAAATATTTCAAAGTATTCTAAATACTTCAATATACTGATCGATATTCTTCATTTTTATTGCTTGCATGGAAAAAGGGATTCTTTCATATTTTTTGTTTTTTAAATAGCTAGAACTCTAGCAGAAAGTAGATTAAAAGTCATCAAAATGTGATAATGGTATTTTGAATTATACAAAAGATTATCTTTAAGTTTAATTACCTTATTTTATCCTTATAATTGGAACATATCACCTGGAAACCAATATGCCTTTTTTTTTGGTCTTCACTCTAATTCTATATTCCTTCTCTATTTGTTTGAATTTGTTCATGACCTTGCTGAAAACAGACTTTTTAGCCAATATTTATCTGAATAAACACAATATAAAAGAACAGCTACAATCTTTCTTGAAGTCTTTGTTTTATCTAATGCCTATTTTTCATAACTTGCAACCCTCCTTATTTTTTCCTACCCCTTCCACTTTCCTTTGCTTTAATAATATTGTTTTATTTTCAATTGTTTTTTTCTTCATGCAATTTCTTTTTATGTTTCTTGGTGAGTTGGGCAAAACAATTCATTTTAATAGAATCTTGGGACACAATATGATTTAATTGCAACTTTGGAAAACCTATGCCATATTCATCAAAATTACTTGGGCAATAGACTTTGTATATAATTAATGATCCCATATTTCTAGAACACATTTTTAGAATGTTTTATCTAAACATGTTATTTACTATGTTATTTCAATGATAAAATGACTTTTTGAATGTCAGGAAATACTAGTGTTGAAATTGAGAAAAGAACAAAAATCAAAATTATCATTTCCTTTGGATTCATTTCATTTTATTATAAATACAAAAGAAATACAAATATGCCGACATCAAATACTGGAAATACTATCAAAGTATAAGCTGAAATGGTGTATTTCCAATTCCCAAAAGTTCTTCATGTATTTGGCATAGATATTCTGTGAATATTGTTTTTTATTTCATGGGACAGGTCCTCCCCAGAAAAATGTTGATTTGAATAAATGGAGAAAAATCCATGTAGTACAATGCTGAAAATTTCATCAAAATCGGATGTAAAATAAGAAAGTTATGATATTTTGTAAAGTTTCGCTTATTTTTTACAAAACAGTGATATGTACAACTCAGTGACATGCAAATGAGACAGTCGATGATGTCCCTCACTCACTATTTCTTATGTTTTTAATTTTTTTAATACAATATTTCATTTTTTACAGATTTGACAATAAGGACCAACTTGACTGTACCATATAGTATCAAACAATGCTAAATCCACTTGTTCAGGGAGGAATTAATTGCTCTTTCACTTGACAATAAGGAGAAAATTAAAATATTTCATATAATGAAATACAAAAAGAAATAGAGTGGATGACATCATCATTCTCATTTGCATACCGACCAGGATGTGCATATAACTGTTTTGTGAAATTAAGCAAAACTTTAAATGTCATAACTGTCTTTTTATTTTATTAAATCCAATCTTGATGAAATGTTCAGTGCTACTGTATGCTTGTTGGATTTTTCTTTTTGTTCAAATCAACTTTTCGTTAGGGTGGACTTGTCATTTAAGTTTACATGAGAGGCTGTGTTTCAAATTTACTTGCATATTTGTAAAAATTTATAATTTGGGGAAAAGGAACAGTCCAAAACAAACCAAATCACATCATTAAAATATCTCCATATCTTGAAAGGCAATATCACAACAACAAAAAACAAATCTCACAAGATGGCGATTATTAAACTGTACAAAAGATAAAATATATCCATACATATTTCATAAGGATTACTCTCCACACTGAAATATAAACTTAACGAGTTAAGGAGTGGGAGCATGTAAAAAAAAAGAAGGTATCAACTAAATGTCAGACATGCTTTTGACAGAAAGATTTATATGTTTCCATAAATGTATATTTCTCATTTCCTTTTCAATCTGTAAATGAATACAAGGTATATGGTGATTTTAGTTTGGCCATGTCTTTGATTTATATTTTCTCACTTTGGAATGACCAAACATTAAAACAGTTTATGCTTTGTGGGGATAATGTTTATTTTTTGGATGTTATACTTTTACTTTTTATAGCTTCAAAGCTTCTATTTAAATGTAAATGAGTCTATATTTCTTGGAATGTCCAATAAATTGTATTTTGTGGGAGAGTTTGTTAATTTGTTATTACAATCTTTTTAAAAATAATTGCAGGTCTTTGATCCTAAGAAATATAAAATTGTTTATGATTAATATTTTGATGATACTATATCCATCACGTCAATGGCATACTCAATTTCTTTTGATCTTTCACTTAATACAATAGCACTTGTGTTTTAATGATCAAATCTTTGAGGAATATGAAGCCGCTTTTTCTATTCTTCTTTGACCATCTACTTTAAAGGACAAGTCCACCCCAACAAAAAGTTGATTTGAACAAATAGAGAAAAATCCAACAAGAATAACACTGAAGATTTCATCAAAATCAGATGTAAAATAGGAAAGTTATGACATTTTAAAGTTTTGCTATATTTCACAAAAGAGTTATATGCACATCCTGGTCGGTGTGCAAATGAGTGGAATGATGACATCACTCACTCACAATTTATTTTGTATTCTAGTATTATGTGAAATATCTTAATTTTCTCCTCATTGGAAGGTGAAATAAGTTTTCTTCCTCCACGAACATGGGGAATTACAATTGTTCTAACACTTCATGGTTCAGTAAAACTGGTCCTTATTGTGAAATATGTAAAAATTGAAATATTGTATAATTCAAACAATAAAAAACAAAAGAAATAGTGAGTGGAGGACATCACCGACTCTCATTTATGTGTTGCGGAGTTGTGCACATAACTGTTTTGTGAAAAATAAGCGAAACTTTAAGATGTCATAACTTTCTTATTTTACATCCGATTTTGATGAAATTTTCAATGTTATTCTTGTTGGATTTTTCTCTATTGATTCAAATCGACATTTTTCTGGGGTGGACTTGACCTTTAAAAGAGGAAGTTGAGTACATACATGTATGTATTAGCATCTCACCTTCCAATAATGAGAAATAAGAACTATGATGGTATATTAATTCAATGCCTTTTTTTTTTCATTCTTTTTAATCTTGCACTTACATGTATATATACACTGTACATGTACAAACAAATTCTAGGTTGTTTTTCTTTTATTTTTGTAATAAGAAAATCTTGATCAAGACCTTTCAGATGAATAAACTATAAATGTTTTCAATTTCATTTAAAATAACAACAAAAGATGTAGGGAAATTGAATGAAATATGAAGATTTGTATACTAGTAAATCTTTTTTTTTTTTACTTAATTTTTATTTTTTACAGATGCATCAAAATAAGATTTTTTAAATGAATTCAGTTTTGGTACAAATAACATACTTTCAATCAAATTTTCTAACCCCCCTCCTCCCTCTCTGTTTCTCTTTCATTTTTCAATTTTGGTTCAAATAACATACTTTCAATCAAATTTTCTAACCCCCCTCCTCCCTCTCTGTTTCTCTTTCATTTTTTTGACAATGTGTATAAAATCATTTACCAAAGAATGTGAATATGAAATAAAATTGAAGGTAGTTCAGGATTTAACAGTTTTTACACTTTTAAAGAAACATCTGGACTGGTGGAAATGACAAAAAAGGGAGAGGAAAAAAAAATTGAAAATGCAGATGATGAAATTTCATATCAGCACTACTGAAGGATTGGTTTTGTAATGCACATAACATAAACAAAAACACTTGTTTTCAATATCTATTTTTAACACATCGCTAGGTGTGATATTCAAGGAATAAACTTGATCAAAAGATACATAATCCATTCATTGTTACACTATTAACTAGTTGACAGGATATTATTTAGTAGACAATGACCCCAGATGGAAATGACCTATTTTCACTTTGAAATCAATTGACAGGGCCAAGGTTTCAATAGATCTAGGCATACTAGTCTTACATATATATGTTTCAGCAACAGGAGAAAATTTATATGGTAATAAAAGGACTGACCATTTAATGCTTGTATTAAAAAAAATTTTAAAAATTGATATTATTCATAAACGATCAAATAAAAAGAGGTATGCAACATGCCGTATGACTAGCCAGGCATAGACTATAGGGCTATCTAGTATAGGATTTCAATTCACTTGAAATCAAATTAAAGGGTAATGAAAAGAACATAAAATCATGGCAGACCAATAATGAATGGCAATTAATTAATCAAAATTAGCACAACAAACAATAAAATACAAAGCTCGTTTGACAACTTTGAAGCAAAAGCAAAAGAATGAAAGTCAGCTTACTGGCGACATAATGGTATCCTTGCTGTGGCAGTAGTTTATAAGGGCAAACAATTGATCACTGAAGCAAAAATCTCCTGTGTTTTTTCTTTTTCCCACAACACAACGCCAGTGTGCCGAGTTGGCGCAGTTACTTTTACAGAGCAGTTAAAGGCCCCGTAGTCCAGCCAGGCAAGAACGAACATTTACAATAGTAGTAGTCCTATGACCTTGCTGTGGCGTTTCATAGGCTTTGCATTAGAGTAGAGAGAGCGACAGAGCAAGAGCTGCAGACTTCACTCATGCACAGGAGTCTATAGTAATCCGGAGTAGAAGGCTTGTGAAGGATGGGCGGGGCTTTCATTGACCCAGGCAAGTCTGATGACATCATCACCCACCCGGCCAATCAGGGGACGGTTGCCATAAGGGGGCGTGCAGTGACCTGAGCTTACTTAGCCCCCATTGGCTGGGCCCTGCTGATGTCAACAACACGGGCTTGCTCGAGCGGACTAACCAGGTTTGCCGCTTGACTGATTTGCATGTCATTTGCATGTGATTACCATCTCTATTTGCATACTGGGTTTACCCTGGGAGCCTGGCAGTCATTGAGTATTGACACCCACGCATGTTTATGAGCTGCTGCCCTACTGCTGGAGTAACCACCCAACTGCACTAGTCTCCATGCCAGGCTTTAATAGAGCCATATGGCAGAGGTGTACAAAGTGAAATGCAGAGAGCGGTGTATGTACAAACCTATTATCATAGAACAGAGCATATTCATTAATTTGTCTGCAGCAACTTTACAACAGTATATCGTAATAGCAGACTAAAAGTTAATGACAGTGAATTCTCAATTATCCACTTCTCTAAAATAGCAATATAATAAATCCCACCCTATAAAAAGTACAATAACATTATATTGCTCTTCTTTCCACAGGTAACAAGTTTATTTTTATATCATTGTTCTCTAATACTTTGGTCATTTATTGTACTTTCTGTTGTACTTGTATGGTCTATGACTATGTTTGAAATATTTTGATTAATACCTGTTATTGACTTCAGAAAATTATTGCAATGAATAGTTCAAGAGGTCTGCAATGGTCAAAATATATGACAGTGTACATGTAACTATAGTTTTCACAAGCTCTGGTGATATATCATTGGTTACATGTAAAATGACGTTTCATCAAATCCTGCAGAGCTCTTGAGCTGAACGCAGCTCTTGGGTGATGATTGATGTAGCGGGTTGGAGGGTGTCTGGGAGGATAAGGCTCTGCAAGGGTGCTGTAGGTAGGTCTAAAAGGGTCAAGGAGGGAAGCATGTTCACACTAAAAAGTAAGCACACAACTAATGGTCATTCACCACTCCCTGGGGAGGGTTGATGGAGAGGGTTAAGCTCTGCAATGGCACTGTAGGTAGGTCTACAGGGTCAAGGAGGGAAGCATGTTCACACTAAAAAAGCAAGCATGTTTTAATTTAATTTCATTCTCCACTCCCTGAGGAAGATTGATGGAGAGGGTTGGACAGTGTCTGGAATGAAAAGGCTGTGCAATAGTGTTGTAGGTCTACAGGGTCAAGTGGGAAAACATGTTCACACTGAAAAGCAAATGTTTCACATTGTCCATCCTCCACTCCCTGGGGATGGTGGATGGAGAGGGTTATGGGTGTCTAGAAGGAGAATACTCTGCAAAGGCACTGTACATTTTAAGTCTACATGGTACTGGAGAGAAGCATGTTCACACTGAAAAGCAAGTACTACAACAATGTACAGTTTCCACTCCCTGTGGAGTATTTTGGACAGTCACCTTGGCCTTCACAATTTTTAGTAGACCTTGACTCTTAACACCCTATGCCCTACATCTAACAATTAGTTTGAGGGCGGAAACATACTGTACAGTGATTCAGAAGACATAGGCCTCAGGACACTATGGAATCAAACTCTGACCAGGAGATCCCCAACCTACGGATTTCGGCACATTCCACAAAGAGTTGCCACGATTAAAATAATCAAATGCAACTTGATCATGACCAAGGCACATACTGTATCTGTACACATAAAAATCTTTAAAGTCAAGCAATCATTTTGTACCTGTATGGCCCATTAACTAGACCTATTGAGGTTTTTTAATATGGTCCAGAAGTGTGCACTTGGGATGTACTGTACTTGTAAACTAATAACTGCTAACATCCACTTTTTTTTTTCATCAGTCCATTTTTTTAGGGGGGGGGGGGCTTTCAACCTATTCAAACACAAGTTAGAATGTGATAGCATGCCTACATGTACATGTATTTACAGAGAGTCCAGTTTGGGTGTGATGAGATCCACTACTATTATATTAGGTACCATACTATATGTATGGAATTTAAAGACAAAAGTCCACTTTAACTCAAGTTGATTGTGAGAAAACATGTGCAGTACTCAAAAAATCAAAAGCACACAGATTGATGTAAAATATTAAAAGTTATGCATTCTTACAAATTATCAGACACAAGCATAATGTACTGTATCTGTATGCCAAAAAGAATCACAATAAAATAAATTCTCATTTTTTTGTTATCATATTACATGTACATGATCTGAAGAAAAAAATACTTCAATTTTTATAGTACTATAGATATACATGTAGTTTAATCAGAATCCAATTTATCATGTACATGTATTCATGAGGACACAATGTACATGCACATGTAGGCCTACATGTACATCACTTGGCCTTTAGTAAAAAAAAAAATATGGGTTGGGGTAAATTATAGAATAACACCTGGAAGGGAGAATAAATTACATTTGCCTGTCAATTCTGACCTTTGCTGCTGAATTTGAATAGTCTGTGCACTCAGACCTGATTACTATCTGAGAAAAGACTTTCCCATGTTTATTATGAAGTGAGAGGATTCTTTGTATACTGGTGCAGATCCGGGGGTAAGAGGGGCACATCCCTCCCCCCTCCCCCCCCCCCCCCCCCCCCCCCCCCCCGTTGACCCTAAATTGTCCAAAACCATGATGTGCATGTGTAAAGTGCCCCCACCCCTAGTCTGCTTGGAACTTTGATCAACAAGTAGGTCTTTACACAAGAATAGCACAAATACAACTTGCTGTTGATACAATTTCAGGGCAATGAAGGGCCTCCTGTACACAATTCAATTGGCAGGGACCGTAGACTACATATTTAGACCTCTTTCCTTGAGTATAAAAGGGTTTGCACAACAAACTACTGTACATGTACCCCACAGGCCAAATTAAACTATTTCAGGTCCTGACCACTAATTTTATCATGGTAGCATCGAATCTTCCCTTTAAACCCCCCCCCCTCCTCTCCCCTCTACATGTTTCTGTGAAATTGTATGAAAGGAGACTTTACATGTATAGGGGCATTCAATGATGTAGACTAAAAGTTATTGATTTCTGCTTTTCAAAGACAACACTCAGAGTGCACAGTCATGAAAATACCCAATAATACTAGCTATGAATAAATAATGCCAAATCTTCATGACCCTCAGTTGTAGAATTGTGGCTGTATGATGTATGCAGAGAAGCTAATCAACATTTATACATGTAGCGTCTGCAGTATAAGACTACAACAGGCTCTATTGGATTGCAAAACAAAAAAAACATAGGCCTACAAAATATGTACATGTACAGTACTGTTACTTGTACAGTATCACAATATTGTTTCAAAGAGACAATCACATATTAAAAAAATCAATTATAAAACATGTATGCAATATTCTATTTTTGAGCACTGCATATCATCCCCTCTTTACTCTTTTGTATTAAAAGCTACCCTGGTCAGGCTGCAAGGCAGAATATGCATTAGAAAGGGGAATTTTTACAAATATTTGTACTATACAGTACATGTACATACATGTACATACATGTACACACTTTTAATTGTGTCTCTTTGAACACTAGAATTTCATTCATTATTAAAACTAGTCACAAAAAATTTCAGGGTGACAGCAAAATGAAAGAACTCTCATGTATTTCAAAATGAAAATGGGGGTGTCCCTATAAAGATTGTGACATTTCCATTCATTATTGTGCAATATTCACAGGCATAAAGCAGTGATCTCATGATATAGTTCACATAATGGTTCACAACACGTTTCTTTAAAAAACTATTACAATATATCTGTAAAAAAAAAAGGGCCCAATATATTCTACATGAATACATCTCTCTCTCTCTCTCTCTCTAAATTTGTTTTTGTAATTGATTTTAATTTTGTGTTTCACTGTACATGTACATGTAATTGTTCATAAAAGTGTTTACAGTCAAAATTGAGAATGATCCAATAATTGTGGATTTTGATCAATAAATTTCAAAACTTAAACTTGATATTTTTTTATCCATCTAGGGGGGACCAGGAGTGTGTTTCATATTTTAGAATTGTCATATTAAATAACGAATGCACAATTTCTACAACAAATTTACTAATAGTATCAGCCAATCAGTTTTGAGGATTTCAGAAGCATCTAGGCTCTAATTAAACTGTTGTACCGTCTAACAAGTTTTTGAAAGAGACCCCAGATGTCCCTCTCCCATAGGTTGCTGTACAAAATTTGAAAATAATGGGGATGTGGTGTCCCCCCCCCCCTCCTGATAAAATAATAATAATTGTGGTATCTTATTGAGCGCACATACCGTCCAGATACGCTCATGGCGCTAGCTCAGCAACAGTTCCTTTGGATATATACAAACAACAACAAATATAAACAAATAAAAAAGAGATCTTAACAAATACAACCAAGTACATTATTTCAAAGAGAACAGTTTTGCATCACCCATCGGAATTCCTAGCTACATGTAGATCCTGGTGGGGGCTGGTGCCCTCCTACCTGCTGCTCCGTTCACTGACAATTCAAGGGGCAAGCCCGTATCGGCTCAGAACTCACAGGAGCTCTAGCATAGAAGGGCACCAGCCCCCATAGGAAGCCACTCAGACCAGTGAGTGATGACAAAACAAGATTTAAGGTGGAGAGTGATCACTACTAATCATTAATGAACAATCGCCAGACATACTGTAGAGGGTGGGCCAACATATGTGAAATCTGAGGTAGCAATAGTGACAAGATTAATACAGTGAAGACACTTGCTGATAATGCAGTCTCAATCTGAATAGGCCCTAGATGAGGTTTGGACTATTTTTTTACGTTGAAGTAAAAAATGGTCATTGGTCATTTTGCCTCCGACAAAGATTCTGCTAGGATCGAAAGCTTAGGCCCCTTTTGACTTTCTAATTTTATTAGATAAGCAGTTTTCAGCAGCTTCTTTTTGCCATTGAAGTAAAAAATTATTACAAAGGAGAGCTATTGAATGGTACAATTCCATAACAACTACATTCGAGTTGACAGCTATTCTACATGTATGATATCCATCTCTCCCCCATCCCTCCCCTTCCCTTCTCTCTCCCCTACCTACATGTACCTCGCTCCCCTCTCCACCCTACACCCCCCCCCCTTCCCTTTTGCCCCTATGTTACACGTCATGGGACCATTGCAAGAAGAGTTCCGTTATAAAAAACACAAGTCCAAATATCAAATGCAAGTCCTACATGTACATTATAAATGCTTGCTTTTGATTGGTTAAAAATCAGGTTGCGTTTGATTTTGACTGCAACTCTTTCTGCAAAGGGCCCCATGTCATTGACTTCAGTTATGAGTTGTTTGTCAGTTGGAAATACATGTAAGGTGTGACCCCGCCCACCCCTATTGTTATGAAAGGAGAGCTTCAGCTGGTTCAAGTACATACCAGTAGTCTCATCATTCAAACTCTTTGAAAATGGCCCAAAATAAAACATGTCCACACAACATTGGTCACGGGACATTTTGATGAAAAAAAAGGTCTGCATATCAAGACAATGCATGCACCAGTTACCCAGGCTATTTTTAGTGTGCAAAGGCGGAGACTCCTACATTTAGGCCTATTTTCTGTAGGCTTTTTATACATTATAAGGTGCCTACCAACAGGTAGGTTCCCTCATATTTCACTCTTTTAAATTGTTTTTAATTCCAAATCGCTATTTTCTTTAATTTGAATTAATTGTTATGCCTTGTCTGATTTGTATTCTCATAAGTTTTCTGATATTGTTTCATAATTTTGTTTGTACTTGTGAAATATGTAAAATCAAATCAAATCAAATCAAATCAAATGTAATGTGCAAGTATCAAAAACTTGCAAGCATGCCAAAGGACTGCCTGTCATTGCAACAAGTACAGTATTACACATGTAGTAGTTTAGCATTCAGAATTGTCTGATTTTGGAGTTGAATTATGATCTATTCCACACAGGCATATTTTTTTCTTGTGAGTTTTATTCTGTAATACTTTACAAGAGTTTTGAGTGAGTTGTAATTAAAAAAAAAAAGCAAAAAAAAAAATTGAATGTTTATAACCTGGCCTAGTTATAATGTCAATATGGTAAACCACGTAAAATTTGAACACTTGAACACCCTGCAAGTATGTAGGCCCCTTAAAGATAAATACTTGTGGTAACGACCTCAAAACGAGTTCGAACAGAATCCAATGAAATTTATACCACCAAGTGTTTGTATGTATAAATAAAAAATACTGTAGGCCTATATATATATATGCCAAATGGCTCTGGAAGAAAATGCATAATTGCTGAGAAATGAGCAAAATATGCACAGAATTCCATCAAATGTCAGGTATTTTTCCAAGCGATATTAACACACTGTCCCACATATGCCTTTCTGTGTTTAGTGATGATCAGAATTATCGGTGCTCAGCTAAATTTCATGATATCACAAAGATAAGTTTACCGGTACATTGGTCAGATGCATGTTAATGTTGTGAGCATGAACCTTTTAAACCTTTAAAAGATTTTCTCATTAAATAATTGTTTGCTCCAACTACTTTATTTTACCTTTAAATATACACTCATAAAACCTAATTTATAAAGTTCATATGGTATTCAAGTGTAAATTTATTTAGAGTCTGTGGCGACAGACTACACATATAACTCAAGTCTAAAGTCCAAAAAAACACACCTCCACACTCTTGCATACAATGAGATATGGATGGACTAGCTCCACTATTGAAAATCCGTCAATGGATTTCGATCTATTGTTATGGGTGATCAACAGATCTGATAGTCTGGACCACAGACTATAATGATTATTTTTAACACTCTGGCTACTGGAAGTTGCAGTTACTCTATCAAACATGAAGTTTGTACGTGTAGTTATGGATTAATAATGCAAAGACTGACAAAAATATTGCATCATTCCACTTTGCTATATCCAAAAAAAAACTCTCCATATACATGTAGATTACTTGTACATGGAGGCTAAAGTGGTAGGCCGACAACGAGGAAGCATTTCATGAAACAAATAATGATTTTTCAATGACATTAGCTTCTGAAATCCATGCATCTGATTGGCTCAGAGCCAATCAATCGGTGAAAATCGTAAACAAGATGTTTCAAGAAACATGCCCTAGACCTGTAGAGAGAACATGAGATGGCCACTTGCAAAGGGCACATTATAACGCTCACATGGAAAATATACTAGTAGTAGATTACAAGCAGACCAAGTCCTCAGTGGCACTCAAGCATCGCATGTTCCAATAACATACCCCTGGGTGGAGAGTGGCAAACGCAGACAGACGACTTGACAAAGGAACACTGCGGTAGGATTTGAACCCCAGACCTTCAACATCAAATTTAAAATGTTTAATACGGTACTTGTATCCTGATCAACTGACCTAACCTTGCCAATGCAAGAAGGGTGTCCTCCCCCCCCCCCCCCCACCCAGAAAAAAGATGCATGCACATTCAAAATTTAGGTAAAATATTTTGTCCTCCACTATAGTATCTGAACTCCGAAATGGAGGGAGGTTTTGATCAAAACTAATGTACAAGATGCCATGCCTTTATCATCAGCATTCGGCTGTGACTAATTTTCTACTTCTTCCTCAAAATGTTTTTCCTCGTACTTTTATTTCAGACATGATCGAAAAAATATTTTTGTGTGTGTATGTGACTATGGAGGGAAACCGTTCAAAGGAAATTCAAGTCCAGACAAGAGGGTCTGTATAAACCACATAAACACCGTTCTCACTACCTTCCTAAAACTAGTTTACTGGAAACTAGTTTAGTGGAAACTAGTTTAACGTGTAGTGAGAACAGTCGGAGCGATCTTGGAAGCGATCTTCCAAACTGGTTTAGAAAACCACCACGCGATGTAGTTTTCAAGATCGCTTTGCCTCGTTAAACTGGTTTTTATAGCGTATTGAAGACACAACCATTCGTCGGGAAGCGATCTTCGCACATTTGAGGGCACTACTCCGCACGACAGATGTGTAATGCCTACGCTGCGTTTTCGAATTTCACGTGAAACATGTCACCCCACTGAGAGCGTTTCCATGGCAAAACAAGATTGATTTTAATACCCGAAGAGATTTTGAAAACCACTTTCGTGTGATCAGGTGGGAACGCTAGCAAAACAAACTTCCAAACTGGTTTCCTGAATCGGTTTCCAGTAAGCTAGTTTTAGAAAGCGTAATGAGAGCGACCTCATAAAGACCTTCAATAGTTCTGGGTTCATAATCAATTAACACAGACCGACCATACATCACCCTACTATAACAGAAGACTGGAACGGTTGTCACAATGATAAAATATTAATTCAGAATCAAGTAACAAATTACAGAGTGTACATGTACGTGTCAAGCGATTCCAAATGATTGGATAAATATAAATTGTACATGTACATACGTATAATGCCCATGGATGCAAACAAAATGTACCGGTACCAAAATTATAGAAAAAAAACAATTAAAAAAAAAAAATCAGTTTTAGTATATCGGGCACAGATACATGTACATTGGGGGCAGTCATTTCCCAAAATTCAAAGTACATTAGGTATTTTCCCTGAAAATTCATTTTTTTTTTTTGCATGTAATATCCTGCCTATACTGTACATACTATATTCCGGAAGGCTGCAAGGCAGTGTACATGTATTTATAATTGGTGTTTTGGGGAGAAAAATAAAAACAAAGTCATCCAAAATATTTTCCTGTAAAATGTTTCAATGCGATGTACACAGAATACACCAAGTATTAATGCTCGAAATCAATTTTTTATTCCTTTGTTTTTGTGATGTTTACTACTTTTGAACAGTTTCAAATAATGTTCAATTACTTGTAAATATTGTGATTGTACTGTATACATGTGATTGAATACTAAATAAACACATAATTTTTTTAAATCCCATTTTCACTAGACTAATTCAAGGATTACATACTGCTTTCTACCATGTACATGTACATGTACAGTACATACATGTATACATGATAAACAATGAATCATTTCGGTTTATTTGACATTTTAATGTAGGAGAATATGCACACTAAATACATAATGTAAATTTATGATACAATGATTTTGTTTTCTCACAGCCCAGAATTAGCGATCCAATCCATTACTGTTATTTTTCTAGTCATGTTCACGTTTTCAACTTCATTACTGTACATGTACATTGTACATAAATCAAATCATTCTTTGTTTACCATATTTATATATTGTTTACCATATTTAAATATATTTTCATGAATTATAATTATTCTCTGTTTATCAGGCTGTACATGTATGTACTTGTATGCATTATTATGAATTGTAAATGAAAACAAGGAAAAAGTAAATTCAAATCAAATCAATTATTTTGCACCACTAAATCTGGTTTAAAGCAGATACCAGGGAATGTATTGTGCACAAAGAAAAACTTCTATACAGTGTACGGTCTGATTTACCAGACTAGCATAGACCAAAGTTCTCTATTCAATTCTTTACTCTACTTTTTTTTATCCAGCCCTTGAACTCAAACTAAAGTTTTCTGGAAACCAACGACGAAATGTCAAAATCCGGTTTGACAGAGACAGGTTATTAGCCTCATCCAAGGAATTCAACATTTTTAACTGAGCTTGGATCGTTTTCTCCTCCCTACCATCCCCTTTCCATCTTCCTGAATAATTTTCCTGTCTCCTAAAACATCTTCCCGCTCCGCATGCTTTTGTCTACTCTACACCCCCCCCCCCTTTCTCTATTGTCATGTAGCATGCCCCCCCCCCCCTCTCTTTCCATCTTTTCACATCCCCTATAGATGCTATTTACCAGCCGCCATCCTCATTTCAATAGAAGCATAACATTAATTTCCTGTTGCTAGGAGTTACTGCCAAAAAGCAGACATGATTTTCCAGCTTGGACTGTTTGTTGTGAAAAGCGATTACAAAATGATCAAAATCAATCGATGGTGAATGTGAATGAACTTGGCAGAGTTTTTTTTTCCTCTCTCTCTCTCTCTCTTTAATAATGTATGTAAATAAGGCACAAATTCAAAGCGACAAGTGCTGACTGCTTGATATTGTGCAACTGTAATGAGTGCTATCATGAATACACAGTGAATATTTGATTGTTAAACAAAGTCATTTGCACATATAGAGGACTCGGGATATCAAACATATATCACAGTCCAATTCGCAAACTGTTACGAAAACTAAAAAAATCAATGCTTATCCTTTATTTTTTTATGAGTGCAAACAAATAGAGGCTCTTCAATTTAATTAAAAAATCATTGTTCTTTATAGTTTTGAATATTTATTTCAAACAATAATTGAATGAATGTGTATAAAATTATTAACCAAAATGTTGTAGAATAACTACATGTATAAAATCACAAAATTGTTAAACGCTATTGATGATACAGTACATGTATCGAATGATGAAGCATGGCCACTTGCCGGGGGGGGGGGAGTCATGGCCCCTCAAATTTCTACTTTCTACAGTGCTCAGCCAATGGGAGTTTTTCATCTTTTCCCCACCACCCACCCCCACCCCCCCCCCCCCCTGAGACAGACCAAAAATCTTTAAATGAAATTGCCTCGCTTGGATGTGAAAATTAAATCTCAAAGAAAATTCTATTTGTAAAGGGGCGTGATTTGAGAGCATTGAAATCACTATTCCAGAAATTATTAGGGGAGGGTCATATAACTCTACAGCTCTAATGAAGTGCTTCATGGGTGTCTCTCATCGCTTAAAACTTGCATGCAGGGCATTTTATTTATCAGGCATATTAAATCCCAGACATGACACTGCACTTTACAGAATTGTGAATGATGTTATCATAGCAGCAGTGCTCATATCATATCACTCTGAAAATCTGCCTTCACAAGGTCCTTAAAATGTCAATTGAATACGTTTAAGCTTCCATTCAGGCAGTTTTCTATTAAAACATTTCTGATCAAAGTACAAATTAGGCATGCCTTCATGAAGAGGAGGCCCAGGGCCACGAGTGATATAAATTATTCACAGAGTATAGTGGGTGTTGCACATTTTCCATCCAGGAAATGACAAAAATTTAAGAAAATTTTGCAGCTCACTCCTTGAAAAGCGCACGTACTGAAAAAGCTCCTTTATAATTCTACAGTACACTCAAATTGTAAGCTGGTTTGTATTCAGCTCATTAAAAGCGAAAATGAAGCTCCACGCAGGGCAAGTCAAATTCATAAACTTTGGAAGCCAACAAATTATTTCAAAAATGTTTTTAAGTTGAACATAAAACTATAATTGATCATGTCTTGTTTTGAATAATATACATGTAGTTCTCACATTCATTTTTCAGGGGAACACTTTTCACAAACAAGGTACAGTACTGCCTACACCTGCCATATTGGATAAAATTGAACATTGCAGTGAATAAGTTTTTCTGGTTCTCTTTTGCGCACTTTAATACTTTGGGGGTTGAAATCGCCCTGAACTCCCACCCCCCCCCCCCCAATTTTCTTTTTCCCTGAGATCATAAGACTGTCATGTTTGTTTATTAAAGGGATTTTTTTTTCAATCCAAATACTCAATACGATAACAGACTAATCATCGTCAGGCAGTTCACTATGCTAAGGCTGATTAGCCAGAGATGCAATTTGCATTACAGCTCAAGTACAGTATGCTGTAATTTTCCTATTTCAAATTAAATGTGTAAATCAGTTTGGCCTTCTTCATTGTTCTATTACTTGCTGCATACTCTGTGCAAGTATCAATCCACAGAGAAAACCCGGAACTACCAAGATATTAGTTATAAAAAAACGTAAGCCAAGCCTAAGAAATATGATCGTGCAGGAGCACAAGGAGGGAATCCCCTATTTTTAAGAGATTAATAATTGAAATAAACAAATTGATGCGCTTGCATTAAACCTCTAAATGTCACTCTTTCCCTTTAAATATAAAAAAAAATCTTTAGTCTCGCCTATTAAAAAGAAATATCATACCTATAGCCAAAGGTGCCACAGACTTCAAATTTTAGCCAGTGGGAGTTAGAAATCACATCAACATTTCAGACAAATCCATTACACACATATTCCATGCATGGGATTATTTGCTTGTGATTTTTCAGGGATTTTCTGTGAGGTGCAAATTGGGTGTAGGATTGTATATGATAATCAGCCATCTTACCTGTGCGGACAGTCCTGGCACTTGAACACCTTGAGTCACTGTCCCAGTCCTGCTCCTGGCCAGAAGATGCTTCCCCTGTCAGGTCCTTACCCTGCATGGAAAGATGTCGAGAGCAGTAACCACGTCTCTGGGACTCCTTGTTGCATCCTTCCCTGGAGCACAGTCGTCGCCACTGCTTACCGTTGAACTTCTTGCGGACTCCATTGGCGTTGCAGATGACTTCACCCTTCTTGTACTTTGGTGGAGGTGTCAGGGAATGGGTGCTACCAATGGAGATGGTTGATGCGTTACTGGCACTGCTGATGTGTCTTTTGCGATTTGAATAGCTGGTAGGTAATCGAGCCAGGCTGCTCTCAAAAGGAGAGTAGAGAGAACCAGGGGTGGACGTACCAGTTGTTCCTGGAGTAAGTGTTGGTCGTCCACGGAATTCCAGGGGCCTGTCAAAGTTCTTGAGCTCGTCATCTGACCCAATATCCTCCAGAGGCAACTGAACTCTCCTTTCACCACTCAAGTGCCTGTCACGGATAAAGACATTCCTGTCTTGGACAAGTCGATCCGAAAGTGTCTTCTGTTCTGGAGGTGTCACTTTATGCAAGTCAAAGTGCAGATTAGGCAGTGGAATAGATTCATTCTTGGATTCAAAGGGACTGTATGTCAGCTGTCTGGCAATTGCACCAGGAGTTTGAACAGGTCCAGAGGGAGGGTTCTGCCACGGAGGTCGTAACATCCTCAGCTTCCAAAGAGGGACTGTCATGTCTTCAGAACTGCTACTTGAGCCTTCTCGTAACTGAGAAGCCATAACAATTTGATAAATGGAGTTTGGTCTCATTTCCCTGACAAAGGCCTCAAAATACTGTCCTTTGCCGTCTCTCTGGACACATACTTTGGACCCATTACTCAGTGTGTTCACTGGAGGCACTTTATCACTGACAATACAAATCTGATCTGAGTCCATAACATCATTGAACATAGTAAGGCCCTGGTCCCCTTCAAACAACACACCAATGCTCTTCTTTTTTACAAGTTTGATTATTCCAGGAGAAAATGCTTCACCCCTTCTCGCCAGTACCCTCTGGCCTTCCAATTCTTTGGCATCAACAGCTAGCTTCTTCTGGGGTGTAGCAGACTCTGGGAACTCTCCCGGCCTCTTCACACCAGTCCTGACAGGAGTCAAGGCAGATACTGGCTCATTCATTGACTCTGACTGCATGGCTTCATCATCCCCAGAGAGGGCGCTGTCCGTTTCTTCATCATCTTCACTATCCTGGACCACTTCAGCCATGCTCTTAACTTCAGTAACCGTTTGCACCATTTGCCGTGATTCTGTAGTCCTGGCACTTACAATATCACTATTAACAACCAACCTCTTTGATACCACTTCTCCTTTCCCTTTTGGCAGTTCTTGGACCTCCCCTACAGGAGATGATTCTGTACTTGTCTCTCTTATAGGGATTTCAAGGGAACCAGGCCTTGGTGTACTTGCTCCTGACGATGACGGCTCACTGGTCCCCGAATCACTGGACACTGCCATTCTGCTTCCATTCCTGCTGGCGTTCCGTAACTTTTTGTGCCTCACAAAGTCATCTGTTGCATCTTCGTCTTTGGAGAGCTTTGTTCTTCTGGTCCTTCCTGGGTTGGAGTCTGGGGTTGCCGGGGTCGCTGGGGATTCTGATTTTTTGTTCCGCCTGCTTCTGTCTTTCTTCCCATTCATCTTGTGATCTGTAAGAAAATTACACACAAAAGAAAAATAATTTAGAAGGTCATTTACTCAGTCCTGGGACCCGATGCATAAAAGTTACCATTATGGTAACTTTGGCATCAAATGGTAACTTGTCTGGAATCCTTGATTTTGATTGGTTGGTGATCAGCATTACCATGGTAGTTACCATTGGATGGCAAAGTTACCATAATAGTACCTTTTGTGCTATGGGGCCCTGGAGTCTTGGGGTTAAGGTTTACCAAATGCCCTCTTTCATAAACCATACAGGGCAAATTTATGCAAACAACAAATTGACAAATTTTGACTTATAACAGAATCAATTGTGTCCGATTCTTCTTTAATTCTTTATCCCAATTGCCAAACAATCTACACTCATTACCCTATTAAGCATGGAAGTTGTTTTCTCCCCCCCCCCCTCTTCTCTCTCTTTCTGTCTCCCTGTCTCTTTGTGTCTCTCTCTTTAATACATACATGTACATATCTCTAAATTTATCATTCTCTCTCTCTATCTATATTTGTCAGTTATCTCTTTGTTCACACCTCGAAATTTGTCTCGCTCACTCTCTCTGTCCTTGTCTCTTTAGTACACACACCCTCTAAATTATCTCCCTCGCTCTCTCTTTCTGTCTCTCTCTCTCTCTTTCTTTCCTTTCAGTAATATGGTCAACTGATGGTGGGTGTACTGTATATGACTCACTTCCACAGGCTTACATGCAAAGAGCCCTGGACTATTAAACATCCATTCAATATTGCGACACACAACCCACACAACCACATCGTTATCACGAAACCAAGAACAAAAAGTTCATGTTGGCAAACATCATCAATATTTATATTATCTATCCAGAAGCAGAAGAGGCATTCTGAAAGCTACATGAAGTGTTAAAAACACCTTTAAAACATTCTTATACCGTATACATGTACACTTCATTTTTACACTAGAACAAAGTATTGTTACTCATTGTATGGTGTTTTATTTGTTTTGCCGATTTGTTTGATATTTTGGGGGCTGTATAAAAAGTCTTCACTTCATTAAAAAAAAGAGAACCGTAGTGAATACAAAGCATGAACTGGACTATTATTAAAGATTTTACAGATCAACTTTAGAACAGAATAGTATTGGCATTGCTATACATTGCACTTTCTGCATAGCCCATAATTTTTACCTACTGGGTAAATTGGAAAATTGACTCAGGCCAAGTTGCAAGTACTGTAGCTGTACTTTATTGAAAAAAACGGTTCTAATCATAATTTATCTATCGTTTATATTGCTGGATTGTGAGTAACAATGAATGTATAGATAGCTTCCTGATCTTTAATCAGTAATTATGATGTCTATCATAAAAACCTTGAAAAGTTTGAAGTTCTTTTATTCCTGTAATGATGTCATCAGATAATTTTTTTTTTCAATTTGTGTTTATGGCTCTGTCCTACTCTATACTGTAATACAAGTATAGAGCAATATATCTTTGCTTTGAAATATTTGGATTGAATATGAGAATCATAGTCAATCCAATTGCAGCATTTCGTAGCTTGCCATACACTTCTAGCCTACAAGTTAAGAAACCTGAACTTGCAATCACAGGATCTTGAAGCAACAAATTAATGATTCGATCAGAGCACATACTTTACAAGATACAATTTATTCTGACTGAAAATCAAGTATCAACTGATCCATATATTTATCTCATTATGATGCCATCATGATGCCACTTTTCACAATCAAAACAGAAACAGACTACTTCCATGTTGCAGACCCTTTTTTTTTTTAATGAAACATACTTCATGTATTACATTCTGCTGTTGATCTGTACTAAAATGTGGAGAAATCTCTCCAGGCTGTTAGTCTGCAGGCACAGACCCTGATTGAAAATTTGATCAACAAGTGAGCCTTCGCAATGGACTAGCACAGTTTAAATTTTATGTTTCAATTTCAGAACCCTTAAACTCAAGTAAAGGGTTTGCACAGCAGACTACCTCCGGGTGCTCGTTTGCCTGGACACAATACCCTTTCTCCACTCCCTGAGAAGTATTCCTGCAATAGTTCCCAAACTCAAAGGCATCCTGTACTTTGGCTTTTGCATAAAAGAGGCCACCGCACACCTTACGACTGTTCGCGATCCGATTTTGGAACAAATCGCATTTTGCTCATTTTCTGAAAATGTGAATGGAACATAAATGTATCATTTTATTTGAGGTAAAAATCAATTGAAAGAATACTAATATAATCATTTTGAAAGATTGCAAGCCTTTATTCTGGAGTAAAGGCCAAATTAGTTTCAAATCGTAGCCAATCGTACGACTGCTATGACGTGATTGACGTCACTACGACTAGATATTACATTCGCTTTTATTCTAAGGATGATAGCATAGTCACAGATTTGAACATAGGTATTCGTACGATGATTTAGAACATTACACAGTAAGATATTCCATGTCTCGATATTAGCATCAAATTCTACTACATTTTATTCTGAAATCGGGTAGCAGACCAATCGTAAGGTGTGCGGTCGCCTTAATGGGTACCAGGGGGGCTGTTTCATAAAAAGCTGTTCGTAAGTTAAGAGCGACTTTAAGAACAACTGGTGATCCTTTCTTATGGTAAATGGTAAACACCAAAATGTTCATTGGTGATTATGTATCGCGTAAGAAAGGATCACCAGTCGTTCTTAAAGTAGCTCTCAACTTCCTAACAGCTTTATGACATCCACCTGGGGGCCGTTTCATAAAGCTGTTCGTAAAGTTACGCACAACTTTACGCACGACTGGAACATGTTCTTAGGTCATAACTCAATTACATAGGGATATCACATAGCACAAGAAAGGATCACCAGTCATGCGTAAAGTCATTTGTATCATATGTAAAGCTTCATGAAACACCCACCAGGATGAAGAGTGGTAAAAGTGGAGAGAGATCATCTTGCCAATGGACACAAGTGCTGCAGAGGGACTTGGGAGGGCCAGTTAAATATATTGCTGTTCACATGCATGACCAAATTATTTTCAAACACCCCCCATTAAACGAGTTTTTCATTGTGTGAGAAATAACCCCTTAAACAAGTATTTTGCAGGCTTTATTCACACATTTTGGCCCCTGAACAAGTAATCACCAGAATGACCCCTTAACAAGTTTTTCTCCATGATAATAATAAGTTTTAATAATTAGACAAAAACAATGGGCATTGCATGCCCCCAGTTCAGTTAGGGTTAAAATAATACAAAGCCCCGGGGGGGGGGGGAAGCTTGGGGAAAACACATACCCTAAACACGTTAGTTCGCTAGTCTTTAAAAAAAGCTTCGGGAAAAAAACCATACCCTAATACGTTTGACCCCGCGACTGACCATTGACCAGTCTTTTTAAAAAAACTTTTTTTTGAAAATCAGTGTTTTTGATACCCTTAACGAGTGCATGCGCGGCCCGCGTACAAAACTGAAAAAACACCTGTTTAAATGTGCTTTTTTTTGGTCACCCATGTGGACAGCAATATTTGACTGGCCCCCCGGGACTTGAACACACAACACTTTGAACAAAATGACCGCCACGACTATGATGCCACAGCACTAATTTCTCTATTCTAATGGAACCTATAGTTAAGAGCCAGTAGCTCAATTATAGCCGAAAATTTAAGGAGCATGACATGGCGTTGACGAATGAGGCATTAATTAGTTCTAAAAATCTGTGAGTGAGAGAAGCAAGCGAACAAAATTTTTGATTTTTGAACTTAAATCTTATTTGTACTATGTACAAAGAAAATTTTACTTTTTACATTTTTTTTGGCCTTTCCTTCTCTTTCTTTTGCTTTTTTTAAATATTTCTTTCTTGGACATGAAAATTTTGAGGGGTCCTGTACCCCCGAGTCCCCCCCCCCCATTCTCTCTACGCCAATGACTTGAGCCATACATGTACATGTACATGTATAGTACATTGTGGGAACAAGCCTCATTCTGACTAGAACTACCCAAACTCAAAACTGTGAGATCCGGACCTAAGCAAAGGCAAGACAAAAACAGGGATCTATAAAACCAGTTCATACTACTACATTGTACTTTGGCTTGATGGGTGACTTGTGTGAACATGAATAAATGTTGACTATGTTGTCATTATGTGTGATGTTTCCAGTGTGAACGTATCACGAGTGACCTGCTAATGACCCAAGCTGCTTTATTATTGGCAAATCCTGTTGGAGATAGTTGCCCAAAACAAAGAAATAACACTTCCCAAAATACTACCATCCATGGCTGGATGACAAGGTTTTAAATGCGACACTGCTGTTGTGTTGTTATAGGGGAAAAACCAATGGACCATTATGTATTTTAGTTTATTTGTATGATGAAAGCACTTGAGAAAGCAAAATTATATGAGCTTCTGGTAGATTCAACAGGTCTATGTGACTTCCATAACAATTTTTCACGGGATCTGTGAAGTCCAATATTGTACTCCATACAAGAATGGGAATTTTCTTAAAGTCTTATTGTCTGAGGTACAGTAAGAAATAAGAATGTAAACATAGCACCACTTTAATTTCATTTACATTATTATTTTTTTTACAAAAAATGGGTTGCATTACAGAAGCAATATTATGAAATCTATAATACCACTATAAAGCATTTTTAATGCACACTTTAAGCCCTACCAACCATATCACAAATATATTTTGCCATTTACAAAAATGCAATTTATTATTATTAGCTGTTGCTGTGGGTTACTAAATATTTGTATAATTGTATAAAATCAATGAATTACTTTTCAATTAGGAAGGTAGTCATTAAATCATGGTGAAATGCCATTCCTAGCCTTCATAATAATAATTGTTGAATAGTGATAGTTTAAATTCACTGTTTTTTCAGCTTTGTTCTCAAACATTTATAACCCATGCCTTCGATATAAAAGCTGATTAAAATTTGCAACAGTATGAGTATCCCTAAAGTCCTAATGTTCATTTCACAAGATAGTCAGGGCCTTTTCACATGTGAATCTTGAATCATCATTGTAATAATGATTACGATTGTAATTGTGACTGATTAGTCATTAGCCTTATTTTTCACTGGAGTCATCATTTCAATTATGATTTTTTTTTTTTACTGTGTGAAAGGGCAGTCAGTCATTCTGTGGACAATAAATAGTGAGTACTGTTTACTACATATACTTTTTGAAAGATTTCTACAGTTCAGTTGTGAGGAGCAAGTTTCAACATGTTCTAGATTACTCAAAAGGCCTACACATTCCCTAAGAACAAATAAAAACCAAAGTGGGTAGTAGTAGTATTGTGCACCAAATCAATCAATTGAAGTATGTTGACGCTTGAGTGATCAGCTTCTATCATGCTAAACACCTAAAACATGTAAGAACTGTATTGGATAGTAAGAATACATTCATAAATTGAAAATAAGTAATAAAAATGGGTCACTCATTCTTGCATAACAATCATGTTTTAAATTTAAAATTGGTTTTGGCTAAACTTTTTATGAGCTGTACTGATAAATGTAGTTGCTTGAACTCTCTTTCGGTGCAGATATAGAATGCGCTTGTAATTTTTACACACTCACACCCGTTCACACCTAGTCTGCAGGCCACAGACGTTTGTTTTTCACAATTTGCATAGTTGCATATTAATACAGAGTCTGAAGTAGTGAGACTAGATTCATTATGTACTGTACCAGACACAAAAAGAGTTTGGACTCTAGTCTTCTCTCTAGACATGGTATTGTTGGTTTAAGTGTCAAATATTAGTCTTTATTTGCAGACTAATTCACAACAGTGCTGTTTTGTGCCATAAACAGCGAATCTAAATGTATTTAAGGGGTCCCCTTCCCCCCTTTTTCTGACTCCTCCGGTTTATTTGTTTCTTCTTCAATAGATAAGCATTTTCGTAAACTAATGTTTCCAGACCGTTTCGCTGCTGTTGATTTCGTCAGTGAGACGACAGCTTTCCTCTCCCATGGAATAAATTGTTAATATTTATAAAAAAAGGGGGTTAACAAATTGAATGCTAATAACGACAAGAGAGGGGCCCATTTCTCGGATCTGAATTATTAGCATTATTATGTTTAACAAATATAGACCAAGGCGGCAAGGCCTAGATCAACTCTTCATCAACTTTAAAAACATTCACCTGCAAAATTACATGCTTCATATGACTTTGGGGAATTAAAATTAATCAAAATCGATCAATAATTTTTTTAAAGGTCGCTAACTTAGTTAGACTGTTTGTAGACTCCCAACCAAACAACTTTCGAGTCGGTTTGTCACTTTAAACTTAAACTTTAAGTTAAAGTTTAATACGATTGTGTGAGTGAATCGTGATCTAAAAATCATCTATTATCTAACGTTTGTTTTATCAGTTTATACAGGGCCTAGGCTACGGTACCGGAATTGTAATAATTCTAGTAAAACTCAAGTCATGCACAATCATCTTCATAATTTTCATAGTACCGTAAGGGCACTAGTATTCAATCCATTTGGGTAAAAAAATACTTTTCACATAGCCAGGCATAGGCCCATTGCATAGAACTGTGTGCAATTCTGCAGTGCAGTGCCAGTGCAGATCTCATCGATCGGCAGCGTACTACTACGGCAGTGCACTAGCCTACGAATACGAATTATACGCAGTATCAGCTCGCCGACCTATCAGCTGGGCGGCGAATTGTACACGCGAGCTATACGTGAGTACCGGCGTAGTAACTATCGAACACTGCACTACACCAACATACTTGCAAACAAACAGCTTAAACTTCATCTTAATAAAACAAATTTAAAATTCTATCAATAAGCTATGAATCTTGATATATTATTCTTACGTTACATTACCTTTTCGGAAGAATTCGGGCTCAAAAAAGTGAGGAAATCCAACGTAATCTGTGATCCAATACTGTGAGTTCTCCACAGACCCCTTACTCTAAAAATGGTGAATGAGAGCGAAGGTTTCGGCTTAGTGTGTTGTGATTGGTCAAAATTTTCTGATGAATATTCATCACTACTGTCATTGGTGGATTCTTGATATATTTCATCATGATTATTCATGTTCAGTTGCGACACAAACATGATTTGCATAACTACTTATTATTGTCATGTCCTTTAAATCCCACCGTCATGAATAAATTACCCTCCCGCAGAGTAGTGTAAAGACAATCGCTTATTCGCTTTTCCAGTGGAATTCCTTTGCATTTCACTGCAATTTTTTGTGACATGCTTTCTTGTCTTAAAACCCTAGCTTCACTCTGTTGAGTGTCATTTCATACTCCCTGGTAATTATACCACAACCAATACAAAGAGAATATATATCAGTACTACGTAAAGGGCAGCGGTATTTTACATTGGTCGAGTAAAAATAGAATGTGTTGCCTAGTGTCTGCGCACGCCGAAATCCTCGCAGGTAATTTTACTACAATGAGCTAAGTAGCCAATGGGCGAAGCGATATTCTGATTAGCCAACATAGAGACTCCGCCTCTTTAGCATACTAATGAGTTCATTCGACCAATCACGGTGGATCTGAGTGACATCACAAGCATCGTGCCATGGTGTTTTGCAGTGGCAAGCGAAAGAGTTCAACCGGGGACCTTTTTGTTGTGAGCTTGTATTCTAATGAATGGTGATTATATTGCCCCGGTAAAATTGCCTATTTTTCTCTCCCGCGCTCTCTCTATCTGTTGCAACTCCACGCTGTGTGTATGTCTCGAACGAATGAAAGAAATAAGCAAAATAAAAAGAACAAAAGCACCCAGGTCTTTTCTCGTCGGTTCGATATGTGATCAAAGGCCGACTGGTTCGCAATATCCAGGTGTGGTCAACTAGTTTTAGCTGAATAATCCTAGGAGGATGACATGTTATATTTTCGGTTCAGACCACTGATGCAAACAAATTCTTAAAGGTCAAGTCCACCTCAGAAAAATGTTGATTTGAATCAATAGAGAAAAATCAGACAAGCATTATGCTGAAAATTTCATCAAAATCGGATGCAAAATAAGAAAGTTATGACATTTTAAAGTTTCGCTTATTTTTCACAAAATAGTTATATGCACAATATAGTCACATGCAAATGAGAGAATCGATGATGTCCCTCACTCACTATTTCTTTAGTTTTTTACTGTTCGAATTATACATTATATAAAAAAATTTGCAGATTTGACAATGAGGACCAACTTGACTGAACCATAAATGTTAAGCAACGGTAATTCAACATGTTCAGGGAGAAATAAAACTTTGTTTCACTGGACAATGAGGAGAAAATTAGAATATTTCATGTAATAAAATACAAAATAAATAGTGAGTGAGTGATGTCATCAGTTCCCTCATTTGCACACCGACCGGGATGTGGATATAACTGTTTAGTGAAATTGAGCGAAACTTTAAAATGGCATAACTTTCTTATTTTACATCCGATTTTGATAAAATTTTCAGTGTTATGCTTGTTGGATTTTTCTCTTTTTATTCAAATCAACTTTTTGTTGGGGTGGACTTGTCCTTTAAATGAGGCCTATTAGAGAACAAACCCCTAACAGCATAACTTACTAATAAGCCTTTAAGAGTTTGTAATAAACAATTTTCAAAGCTTAAACAAATAAATTCTTGTTAGCCAGTGGTGGATCCAGGTGAGATTACATCCGCCCCCCCCCCCCCCTCCTTGAGAGGCACAAACAATGTTTTTTATGGGAAAATCTCATGCAATTATCTCATGTATTTATATTTATTTACATTATATATTGGATTTGTAACTTCATGTTTCACTGTAATTGTCCACATTAGTATTTGTTTTGTAAAATTGAAATGATCCAATATGTGTGGATTTTGATCAATAAATTTTGAAACTTGCAAGTGAGGACCTTTTTTCGGGGGGTTGTTTGTCAATTTTTTTCTGGAACAAAATAACCTCCATTTTTGTATTTTGCAGTGATAACCCATAGTGCATATGAGGTAGAGAAACCTCTCTGATAACCTTTTTTTTTTCTTTTTTTTTTTGCTTGCTTGTCAAATTTTTCCTGAACAAAATTCCCCTTATTTTGTAGAGAGAACTTTTTTTTTACTTGTCAAAGTTTTCCCGTACAAAAATGCCCCCATCCCCTTTTGGAAAACCCTGGATCCGCACCTGTTGTTCGCATCTACTAGTAGAGATGGATTGTTTCGATTTACAGGGTCTGTGATTAAAAGACTAACCGCAAAGGCAGATGTCTACGAAAGCAGGTTCGCGATATTTTATGCGTCCCTGGATAAATATAGCTATAAGAAGGAACCCCTCTTCTCTCTCTCTCTCTCACTCTCTCTGCGTATGAACATAAAAAAGCGTTATGGTACATAATGCCTAAAAATTACCTCTATCCACACAGTAAAAACGCTGTTTAAGCTTTTATACAACGCTGTTTACTATATGAACCTTACAGTAGTTTTTTAACAGTGTCAACAGTCATGTTTAATTTATTGAAGATTAGATATTGAAAATTAAACTTTGTTGTTTAAGATTTAAACACTTGTTAAACTGTTTAAACAATTACTGTAAGGTTCATATAGTAAACAGCGTTGTATAAAAATTTTAAACAGCGTTTTTACTGTGCATGGAGCTATTAAACATGCTCTATCGTTGAAACATGTGTGACGCCTTCGGATGTAAAAAAAAATAGAAAAAGGGCATCGAAGACCTATCCCCCCCTAGAGAGCGAAGCGTGAGCTGTATTTACTGATCCTAATAATACATTTGTGAAGGGTTGTTTGACATGGATGAAACTTTTAAAGAGCTTATAGTAGACCGGCCAAAACGATTTTTTATACTTTGGACGGCAAAATTTGTTAATGCTTGCTAATG